>NW_025777890.1:0-81344 GCF_021130785.1 Homalodisca vitripennis
AGACTTTGGAAGCTTTGGTTTTTAAGATATGTTATTTTGACTTTCTTTTATCACATAAATTATTATTACTTTTGTATACTTGACTTACGAAAACCTCAATTTTCAACAAGCATTGTGAAAAACACAAAAATACACACATTTGCATGTATGTATGTGTGTGTTAAGAGTAAGGCTACCCATGGTATCTTATCAGGATAGTTTTAAGTTCACAGGTATGTTGGGAGGTGCGTACGGGTATGTACAGGTAAGTTAGGGAAATTAAACCTAAGAAAATCCATTTTTGAACACAACCCGAACACCCAAATTTGTTTTTAAATGAGCAATCAACATATTCAATAGCTTAACGAAACCAACATTGTACCATGATCACGTCCACACACTCTGTGTATTCAGGGACAGTGTAACTAGCAGGGAAATTACCAGCGACTATCGAATATCAGCTCCTGACAACCTGCGCTACTTTGGGTAAAGGCATGAAGAGATCTTTGACACCTTCACTGCGTCTCTCCCGCTAACAGTAGGCGCCATGAAGGAGTGCGGTTGACGGCTACCATTGGAAAACATGCACGCGCGATGTTTCCATACACCACGGCAACTGCCGCCGGCATGGCAGGCCATGGTTTACAGCAAGGAAGACGTGTGGCAATATAGCCCTGTGCCCGTTGGCTGCTCGAAATAAGTTTAATTCACGTGCCTATTAGGTTTCTCTCTCAACGTCTCTTTCTGGTGGTCTTTACTGTAGATAAACTGTCCCTGCTTGTGAGTCTGAGGTAGGCAAATATTTAACAAATTTATAGTTTATTAACGGCCTGTTGAGGTGTCACATATCTAACTACTACTTTGTGCATGAATTTTAATGAAACTGTTCGTAAGACACTTTATTATATGCTTTAATTTAAACTTTATTTTTTTAATACGAAGCGTTGGAAATATATTTGAAAAGTACACATACATAGGTCAAGACCGCGTAACTTAACAGTAGCCCTGCACTGATAAATAGTGGTTACATATTATTTTCAACTCTTAAAATAAAAAAGTGTTTTGCCAATTCAGCTTTATAAAAGGACAATACTGAATTCCGTATGGTTTTTCTTACTGTTGTTTGGAATTGTTATATGCAATAGTCCGTGTCTTTATTAGAACATTAAACAGCATTATTGACGAAATTTAATCTTACCAATAAATATTCAATATAAATAAAACTTAAACACGTTGCATTTTAACAAGCTAAACCCACAAAAAAAATATTGCCTTTTCGGTGAAGAATATATTAACAGTATAAGATCTTAACAAAATTATAAAAAATGTTAATATGAAATTTTAAGCCAAAAAACTTGATTTTGAAACTATTATACTCAGATTTTTATACTGATAGTCTGGCCGTGAGGTCCAATATATTAACTATATTACAAGTTGCTCGTTATCTGTCACAAACAGATAAATATTTCGTGTTTATCACTTAATGAAACTGCATGTACGGTATTATCACTTCTGCTGTATAAAATTATTGTTTGATATATCGTTTTAGCGATAATGAAATCCCTGTTTGAGTGTGGGGAAATACATAATGTCAACATCAGAACCCGAATGTGTTGGACATATGTCTTAGTTTGGAATTAGGGAGATGTCCGGTTTTCATTCATATTCCTTACGAAATACTGAAAATCAGTGTTATAAAAATAGTAATAATATTGGCTCATACATATTTTTTTGGCGAAAACCAATTTTTCCATTGTCATAATATACATAGTATAAAGACATTAGTGATTGTTTAAAAAGTAACTTCTTAGAACAATAAACTTAAATTTCTTCAAAAATATTCTTTTGCCTAATAGGATTTTTTCCAAAATTTTTACCTATACTATATTAAATGTTTTGTATATTTTAATTTAATTAAATTAATTTATTGTAAAATATCTTAATCTACCCAAAATAATAGTAAATAATTTCTTTTCTTCTATTCGACAGTTAATTGGATACTACCATTCAAATATACTTTTTCAATTCATACCTTCTGTCATTCTAATTGATACGTTGGAATATCCAATCCAACTTGCTAATTGGCGGTTTCTCGCTAATTTAATAAATTCAAAGAAATTGCCAACGCAATTAAATGCATGAGAGGCCAAAAACAGTTTTTCAGGCCGGACTTGAATACCTAAAGCACTTGACACATATAAATGTGTCAGTGGAGAGTTTATTAATATGACTCCTGCCTCAGAAGCTACTATCAGACTTTCTTTAAATCTGTTTTACGTGTTTTTCTTTCACATCACATACAGTGAATAAAAAACTTGTTCACTAGATTATATAAAACTTAGAAGTTCGGGAAAAAATTAGCTCTTACATTACCCTTACAAAGCATTTTGCACGTTTAATACATTTTGATGAGTATTCCAAAATATTGCTTGAAAAACATCACATATAAAATAATCCATTGTGGGAATGGGGAAAACAATAAAAGTTACATTTTATTTTAAAAGGGTAAATTATATTAACATTAGTATTTTACTTTTTTGCACTATGAACAATATATTTCAAAAATATTACTTTTATGTAGTAGTGTTTAAAAGATGGTTTACAATTAATAATTTAATTTTTTTTTTTACAGGAATATGTTTGTGCGTTACAGAAACAACGTAAAATAAAAAGTTCTACGGTTTTAGCCAATATTTTTAAATAAATATATTCCAGAGATAATTTAAATTTTATATTAATAATCCATATAAAAAGATCTTTGATATTATGCAAACCTCATTCTTGAGAATTAGGACTAAGACATTTGGTGTTTGAAACGTTCTGTTAAGAAACGAATGAAAATAGTTTAAAATGATTCGTTATGGTCTATTTAGTGGGAATATTTTAAATATAAAGAGTTCAGTTTAACCTTTTTTCCCTTAAACATTACGCACGAATAGGGTGAAACACTCTTTATATCATCTATTTCAACACAAAAACACAAAATACAAATAAGAGCGATAGCTCGCTGTCAAATCCTTGAAAGTTATGTAACGAATGACATATCTGTAGTAATCTGTAATAGAGTTAGTCTCAAAAGTGTCTTCAAACACAGTTGTAAAGATTGGCTGAACCATATAGACCTAGCGGCGCCACCGAAACATTCCTTTAAGAATTGGCGAAAGTAAACAAACTTTCTGGTACTTCTTTGTAACTTCCATCTCCTCCTTGGTCAACAGCTTCACGCGATCAAGTATTGGTTCTACAAAGTATACAAAATGTGTCATATTATTATTTAATTATTAATTTTATTCTTCTTAATATGAACATTACTTTGAAAAAAATATACATTAAATTGATATACAATGTTTTCTTTTTTTTCTTACAAATGTCAACCATTCAAAATAAGCAGAAGATAAAATTAAAGAGCATCAATGTAATGTACATATGGGTAAAATATTTGACAGCTAATCGACTAAAATTAAAGTTTTATTTTATGCAGTGTGCAGAATATTTTACTTTTGATCTACAATTACCAGCCATCGTAGTGTGCTAGAAATAGCAATGAGAACACCACCATATATATGATATATACATGTGTGTGTGTGTGTGTGTGTGTGTGTGTGTGTGTGTGTGTGTGTGTGTGTGTGTGTGTGTGTGTGTGTGTGTGTGCGTGCGCGGCGCGTCAGTGTATGTTTAACATTGCTTGTTGATCGTTATTAAATTTTGTTTATTTCTTTTATCTTAAATATAAGAGCATAGATGAAGTGTTTTTAGGTATAAAAACGTATTAAAGAATGTTCGTGATTTCAAAAGAAATGTCAACAGAATATCTCTTAAAACCAAGCTTCCAAAGTCTATAAGAGCGATTACGTTTCCCTTTGAACTGAAAGTGGAGAGAGAATTAAAAAGAGGGTTTAACTGTTACATTTTATACTGGAAGCCAATCGTTCTGACGGTGTATTTGTATTTCATAATGTGTTATATTTTCGGAACTAAAACGTATTCGAATTATTTCAGGTTTAGTTTTTATTCATTCCAGATTAATTATGGGATACTTATTTGAAGTAATACAGAAATAGTAGGTTAATGTGAAAACAAATATGAAAAAAAGTAACTTAGTAAAATATATTATATGATATTTATAGCCTTTAATTTTTTAAACTTTAATTGTGTTTGAGATAATAAATTTGAGCAGAGGTCGACATTCAGAAATAATAGATACTGAGGAATGTTTTATTAATGTATCTGTAATTGACAGTCTTAGCGTTGAACATAGAAATGTTTATGTTACTAAACTATGTCCATAATAAAAGCATTACAAGTTGAAAATCTTTGATGAATTTAAGGGATTTTGATTTAACTCGCATGATTCCAGAATACAATTCACATAATTGAGAGCATAAATATTCTTTTTATATGTAGTGATTATATAGAACCCTAATTGTTTAATTAAAATTCAGTTTACATTTAATTCAAATTTATACATCATTATTACATTTATGCCTATAATATATCTAACTCAGTTTTATTAATGTAGCGTTCCAGTTCCAGTGATTTTCAGGAAAGTCGACGATTTAAAAACAAAAAACCGGTAAATAACTGCTGTGTGTACAAACCTGTTGGTTTTGTTTTAATTACAACTGTTCTTTCTTTTACACATTGGTGCAGACAGAGACTAATACTAGGGAAGGTATTTGTATTACTTGTCTGGTACAGTATATTAACAAATAAACTAAACATGAACATGGCCCGCAGGATTGAAGTGCCTCTACTGATACCAGGTAACAACATATACCAGTCTTCACTCAAAAGGGCAAACATCACAACAATCTCGGTCATCAAAATTTATTACGTGTATGTGTCAGTAATCTGTATAAATTTTCATGCTCATTAAATATAAATACATATGAATTTAAAAAATAATTTGTGTTTTACGGTATATGTAACTATTCCTACTTGTACTATTCTGTACATCCCGCGATAAAGAGTAATTGATTAATAATAAATGTAACCTAAAATTGTTCATCACGGAGTAGGCAAAGAACAAACAAGTAAGTAACTCGGGAAGAGTGTTCAAAGAACTTGTAAGTTGAGGTAATTTATTATAAGCTGACGCCACTTGATCTTACAGAATAGAATCATGTCACGTACACAAGGCAACTGGCTAATTAACAAGACCTTTGACAAACTGGCTGAAAACATTATTCTATATCGAGTGCCCTGTTTCATACGTAAACCACAGGCTCACACGTGCTTCCTTTTCAATGATGAATACCCATATATTTACACATATTCATAATCTATCAAACCATTTTCGGTCACTCTAAGTTTGTAGGATAATTTAAGAAATATCCAGATTAATTTGTTTAGACATTTTTAAACCTTCGCACATCCCAAAAAACCTTTTTTATGGCGGTATTCAATGTTTTGTATCATTCATTAATCTTTATTTTTATTTCAACGTACTGTATTTAATTCAGGGTTATATTGGTTAAGTTTAAAAAACTTAAGTTATACATTTTACCAGCTTCTTCTTATTGGAAACTAAATTTGGAGTGTTTGATTATATATTAAGCAACTTAATTTTATATCAAAGGGTCCCATTATCACACATTAATTAAAACTAATGCCGTAGTTACTAGCCTCGAAAAACAAATTTGGTACTTTTTAAGAACGAAAAATGATAATTAAAACCCTTGCTTAAAAAATTTAGTTACTTTCTGTATAAACATAAATTGTCAATGACACCAGCCTGTTTATTGAAATGAAAAATTAAAACTATGTATTTCATAACTCATGTTTACATAAATAAGCGGACGTTTAGATAGGGCCACGATGTCCCTGACCTCACGCTAATATACGGAATTCTACCCCCCCCCCCTCACTCTCTCTCTCTCTCTCTCTGGGTTCCGTGGTTAGTTAAATCATCTGCCTAAGATCCCTGACATATTGTGATCCCTCTCAATGCTGTGGGTGGGAAAGGTAGGTTCTACATTATCAGCGTTGTGCTTCAAGTGGAAAGACAAAGGTACTTAAGGAGGTGTCCAAGTATCTTTAAGGGTGGGGTTCGATGCGCATCCCACCTTTACCTACTGAGTACTTTTGACGCGGGTGAACGCGTTACTGCGAGTGTAAGGATACAAGTCTCGATCACAGCATGGACTTGTTGAAACAATTTTGTCCTGACACACTTCGTTTCTTTAGTTTTGATTTAATTAAATATTGAACTTTGTTTCATGTTAAGAGTTTTCTGAAGACTTGGAAATAATCTGTATTTGATACTGCATTTAATAAAAAAAATCTAGTTTGTTGTGTACTTTAGTTTGTACAGTTCAATTAAAATGGCCTCTTTTTCCTAGAAGGCATTGATGTTTTTGTATAAATTACATTTAAATAACGTTTATCTAAAACGTTTCTAAAATTTTTAATTTGTCAATAAATTTAAATTATTAAATAAAATCTTCCTTAATTCTAGTATTAACAAAAATAATTAAACATGTAACAAGGAAACTAATATGATGATCTCATATATAAAATTAAATACAATTATTTGCTCCTTTTAAATTAGGAAGTACACAAATTTAAAAACTACGAGTAGTGTCTTTTATATCCCTTAAGAGTTGATATGTTGTAATTTTGAAATATTCATACGGTTGGAAATATAATGTACGATTATGTCTTCTATCTGCACTAGTTTTAATTTGTTAAGTGCGAGAAATTGTTATGACACACTTTTATCAATATGATTTAAAATATACTTTAGATTGATTTACTTAAATTGTTTTAAATTTATATAAAACATTTTTATTTCAATTTGTTTATTTTTAATCACAATGTATTTGGATCTTGAACAGAAATGTTTCATTAAAACTAAATACAGCACTTTTACATCAGCACACTATGCTATTTTCTGAATTCACCTTACTAAACATTAATATGATCTTTAAAATTCTTACTAGTTGAAGACACATTCTTAATATAATCTCCGGCTAAATTTAAAAATGACTCTGATTCCTGTTCTCCTGCTAACCCATTAACTCGTATACATCTGAAAGCTATTTTAATCATTACGTGTATATACCAATCCAATGTAACCAGACATTCATCACTATGAATAGGGCACTTCCAATAATTTGGATTGTCCTAGACACTGGGAGTTGGGAATGTTCTGATATAAAAAGCCACGGTCTGACGATGCGTGCTTACGCGTACAGAACATGTATCATTGTAGGTTGTAAGAGTTATTGTAAGTAGGGTTGATTATCTTTGGGTATTTGTCTTTCTCAGAAGATAAATTACAAAAAATAATACAGCCAGTCTAGTCTGGCCCATTGGCATAAACATCGAGATGATTAACGACAGATTAACAAGATAAACAATATCTTACCTACATAAAACTTAATTGAAAGTTTAGAATAGAATACTGGATTTGCGTCATACGTCGTCACAATATCAAATTTGGGGATAAAAAAAGTGAAAAGTAAGTAAAGTAAGCAAAACTATTCCTATGTCCAGTAATGGTGACTTTGAACTATAACCTCAGTAAGCCTTTAAAATATTGTAAGACATTTCATAAATATGTATCGACAAATGTCAATCTATTGGAGGAGGCTAATAAATTATAATTTAGTTTGAAGGTGAACGTCTTCTGCATTAGGACATTTTTACTCATTGTGACTCAACATAGTTGTAGCACGATACGTAACCAAAGTAATACGATTAAGTTTGGTCTTTTTGTTAGTCAAACGACATAGTACAAATATTACGTGAGTTAGAGAAGTTCAAAGCAGTAACCGACCTTAGCTCTTTACCGAGTGCTTTGAGATCGGCTAACCACAGCACTCACACTGTTACAGAGCTTTACATTCGAGCGATATGCTTTCAAAGTTCATAACCTACTGAATATTCTGTTTATATACAATTATTTAAATATATTGTTTTGTTCACAAATTTGTATCTATATGTATATATTAAAATATAAAATAACTATTAAGACATTAGTTTGTTGTATTTTCATTTAATCCATATTTAAAACTACGTACTTGCATACAGTATTTATTATAAATAGTCCTTTTAAGGAGATTTTGTGTATAAATATCTGTGTTAGTGTTAAGCATATAAATATATGGATGAAAAGTTATTTTAAAATTAATGTTAAGAGTTTTAGAACTAATATATTTATTTACTAGAAAAAGAACACTCATCAATTATTATCCGTCCAACTGGGAAATATTTATATTCACCATACCAATGTGACATGCCGGTTAAGCATTAAGTTCGCGCGTGTACTTTCTAGATTATACTTTTATTGTGACAGTTTATGTTCTCTTCGTATTTTTAAATATACCTTTAAAATGGGCTTGCTTGGTTATGCATTAACAAAACTACTGTTTGAATTAAAATAAACATTTCGAAATATATAATATCCTAGAAATGGTATATAACTATATTGAGTGTTTCTATTTTAAACTTGCCGTCAGAAATGTCACTAATTCGATCCACAAGTGATTCTACATGCCAAAGTCCTGAAATAAAAGGCAATCATAACTACGCTTAATATCTGTAAACCATAAAACTAAATACTACTTATAGTATAATCTCAGTATAATATTTTGCAACTATTTGTTAATTTATAATGGTAATTTTTAATTAGTAGAAAATTGATTATATTTTGTTACATTATTGAATAGTATTTTTTTATAATATTTGAAATAAGTTCATAAAATTCTCTCCTATATTTTAAAAATGGGTGATTTCAGGATGTAAAAATTCTGTTAATTTGCAATGTACATCGAAAATGTAGAATATTATATTTTTGTTGATCAGCTACACGTATTTAAAATGACTGAAAGTGAAAGATTATATTTAGACTTTATACGTATACCAATAAATTATGAATTAAATTCAACTAAGTAGAAATATGTGAACCTAGTATTACGAATATTTCCGTTTCAAAAATATCGTAGGACCCTATCGTATATCATCACTAGACCACAATAAACCAGGTTAGGTCAGGTCAGGTCAGGTTAGGTCAGGTTAGGTTAGGTTAGGATCATAATTTAGATTTTACAATAAATCTAAATTTCAAATATAGGATTCTTCTAGATAGGTATAAAATATGTTAAGTTCAACTGAAATAGTTAAGATTTTCAATTAAGTACAGAGAATTCTAAGATACTCGATTTATTTTTTAATTTATATTTATAGAACTTTTCTCACTTTATGGTTCAAAAGGTTGAAATATTTTCCAGTAACTATTGGATGACGACGCGACGTCAGGTAAAAGTTGGGGCGAAATAGCAGGCAATAGTTTTTGTAAAAGTTTATTATGCTGAAATATAATAAGGAATATGCTGAAATTTTTCATCTCCGAGATTTATAGCATTTTAAAATTAAAATATTGCAGGTAAAGGAGATGCATTTTTGGTCATCCACTTCAATACATCTCTTAATTACAGTTTCATAAGTGAGTTCTCACACGTTTTAAAATGATTTTTCTCTTACATACAAACTGATTTGTTAGACATTATTTTCAACAAAATAGTTTTGTAGTTAACAGGAGTAGACCATAGTACAGAAAGTTTCGTCATATGTACTCATAAGAAAAATCTATGAACCTTGGACCAAGCTATACGTCCGATTATTTTTATTTTAAACATACGTTCTGTAGTACATAATGTTCAGTTTTCATTGCACTAAACATATTGGTGTAATCGAAATTTAATTACATTTAAATGTTTATACGGAATGTAACGAAATGTCAAGAGTTTAGATTATCCTACTTCTTGATATTTTCTTAAAAAGTACCAAATTAGTTTCCAAGGATAATTAATTACTATGGCATTAGTTTAGTTAATGTGTGATAATGTGGACCATTGAATTACTTTATGTTTTTAAACTTAAAAAATATAACCCTGAATAAAATATGTTTAAAAAATTAATGAATGGCACAAAACATCGAATACCGTAATAAAGGATTTTTAGGTTGTAAGAAGGTTTAATCTAGCTAAAAAAAATATTCTTTTTCAAAGTAAAATTGTTGAAAATGTACAAATATCTAATAAATTAATCTGGATATTTCTTGAATAAACGTTCAAATTCAAAGTGAACTAAAATGGTTATTATATTATGAATATGTATAAATATATGCGTATTCATCATTGAAAAAGAAGCACGTTTAAGCCTGTGGTTTAGGGATGAAACAAAGCATACGCTAAGAAACAATGTGTTCAGCCAGTTTGTCAAAGGTCTTGTTAATTTGTCAGAGTTCAAGCCTTGTGTATGTGACAAGATTCTGTTCTGTAAGATCAAGTGGGAGCAGTCAGTCTATGATGAATTACCTCAACTTACAAGTTCTTTGAACACTCTTCCCGAGTTACCTACTTGTTTGTTCCTTGTCTACTTCGTGCTGAACATTTCCAGGTTAAATTTATTACTAAACTCTGTCTATCAAATTTTCTTTTTATAAAAATGTAAATTTTATTTCTTAAACTAAACCATTAAGATTTTACCATCTTCATTAAAAGATGTTATAGCAAATTATTATTATTCGTAACTATACTTGACTAAGGTAGATGTTACCTCCTATTATATATACTATGACTATTCTAAAGTAAAAATATATATTATACATTTATCGCAAAGTATATGAATTACATTTCTTAAGAAATGGAAGAAATTCAATCATTCACCTGAATAGTAGTTGTGTGAATACAGCAAACCAAAAATCATATTAACGAGACGAAGCCAACAAAATTTCTCTTAAGTAATCCTTGGAGGAAGTAAAAACAATGTATAGAACTAATAATATTATTATGTTTCTTAAAAATTAAATAAAATGTTAAATTCCACATCCATAATTTCGATTATTTAACTATCCAAAAATAGCTTAAAAATTTCAAGCAGGAGACTAAAACTACCATATAAATATAGTGCAATACACTCTTCGTAAATTGTCTGTAGACAATATAGAGACTTAATAGAAGTTGTATCATAAATTTTCTTATTCTATTGCCCATGGGTTTTGATTAATAAACTTATAACTTGTCTCTTGCACACACACAAACACTATTATATATATATATATATATATATATATATATATATATATATATATATATATATATATATATATATATATTTAAAATATAGAATCTAATTTAGTTTAAAATATAGTAACTTTTTTAGGTTAAATAATTAAAACGTTAAAACAGACTTTAATTACATATATTAGTGATGAAAAATATAAAAATAATTTTAGGGAAACAACTAACTTTTAATTTATTAAAAAGTATTAATATTTAGCTGTTTTAATTGTAATACTAATTTTTTAAAGAGCATATCCTTATTTAATAATATATTATCTTGTTTTAAATTTCAACACTTTTTTAACTGTCAGTTGATTGGTTAAAATTTAAGCAATACAATTATGTCGATTCTGTACGGTTTGTTGTTAGCGACTTCCTAGATGTAGATATCAGGGTCATATATTTAATTAAACATTCGGGAGGTAATTCAGAAAATACCAGTATATTGACGATGTTCTCAATAAACTTATGCGAACCACGAATAAATTAAAAGGATGTATTCGGAGGACAGTATATTTGATCACGATGAAATATAATTTCTATAGGAATATAACGAGTAATTGGACAGTCTGTAGAAATATCAAAGCGGGTTTGCCTAGCAAGAGGAGGACACTCATCTATGAAAGAAACCCATGAAAGACGTTAAAGTGTCTCCAGATATGTAATAACCTTAATGAAGAAACGTTCAAGATTTTCCGTCACGAGAACGGCTCTGTGATCAATACTAAACGTTAGGATAATTTATTAACTTACTTTCTCAATGCATTTTTAAAGTGACAGCACAAAGTCTGAAATATCGTTTCACACTCTACAGGCTATTCTTTGTTTTTCACTAGATTAATTTTTCAGAGCAGACGCAAAAATATTGATATGAACTGCTTTATTGGAGTATATAAGAGAATTAGCGTATATTTTACGTCATACGCTATTAGTCACTGGTGGACACAGAATTAGGATTAACGGATGTCTTATATAATCTCATGACAAAGTAGACTGTAACAATATTTATTATTATAAATCGAACATACACACTGGATATAAACGTACTGAAAACTGGTATATAATTTCTTTTTATATTGGTATTTTGCTTATTTACTGCACTCCTTACTCTCGTAGTTATAGTACTAGTCGAATACTAGTTTATTTCTAAACATTTTCAGTAACGTAAATGTTTGGTTTATGCATTGGTTTAAAATTAAAATAAATTTTGGTAAGTAAAAATTGTTGGATATTAATTCACTTAATTTAACAGAATAATCTAAATAAATATTACCGAAAACAGATGGTAATATTCTTGTAGTATTAAGTGTACTTACTCGTAATTCTTAATGAGTAGTTGTTGAGTAATAAATTGACTCTATTACAAACTGTTCTCTTATACTATGTAAAATAACAATTCGTATTTTATCTCCTTAATGTACCTTCAGGCGTAGGTATTTGATTAAATTTCATTAAAAAACTGGCAGATAAAATATTTGATAAAGTAATATGCTCCTATTAAGAACACATTTTAACATAAACAAACTGTATCAAGAACCTCACAACATTATTTTTAATGTTATAAAATTAATGATAATTGTGCAGACGAATTACTGAATCAATTATTGGTATTTAATTTCCAAATCGTCATAGCCTTTAAAGGTTAAGAAACAAGTATTTGCTGTCACCAAGTAATTAAAAGCAATGAGAAATAAAACTTAACAAGAGGTTTCTTACCTAACACTCACATAGAGTAATGAACTAAAAGGTTTATTCCACTTTAATTTCAACACTAATAAGATTTGGTTTCTTTCTAAATTGAACCTAGGTTAGTAGATTAATGATACTTTGCTATAGTAAAAGTAATGAGTTACTATTCCTTTTCTAAATATTTTCTTATACTGAGTCACTAATAAGTCATCAAATTTATTCTAAAGGGGTAGAGTAGTTAGACAACGAACCTCATTGAATCAAAGTTATTATAGTGAGCAAGAAAGACGGAGCTGAACCCACGTAGGGAAGTGGGGAAGAGCAGGCAGGGATCATGGGGTTTGTGTATTCCTGGGATTCAATAAGGACTAATTAAGCGGAGTGTCCTCACTCCATAGATGAAAGCTCTATACTAATCACACAATAGGAGTACAATACAGTGAGAGAAACAAAGGTGAATGCACGTAAAGGAGCGGGTAAGAGAAGGGGTCTCATGGGGTTTGTGTGATCCGTGTTTAATCATTGAATCATTGGGCTGAGTGACACACTCCATAGGCAACAAGTCCATATTAGTCCTACAATAGTAGCACAATACAGTGAGAGAGACGGACTGAATACACGTAGTGGAGTGTGGACGGGACGGGATCTCATTGGGATTCTGTGGTCCTTGGATACAACAAGGACTAATTGAATGGTGCGCCTCACTAGGTTGGCTGTAAGTTTATAATAATCATGCAAATTTCAAAATAAATCCAGTCTTATAATACAAATAGGAGTTATACATATCTTTACACGGTATATTCGTTAAGCAAAATTAGCCACTAAAGGCAATCACTTTTTAAATGGTATAAAACAACTCCTCTCATTTTAGTAGTGGTTAATGGAAGATATTCCATTATTTTGATCCAATATTTTTTAGACTAGCTTCAATGGTTTCAGTACCACAAGAAATATGTTGAACCAGAACAGAAGAGTACTTTCTCATGCAGTACGATAGGGCCCTATGATGATTATAAAACGCAAGTAGTACTTTACTAAGTAATATTATTCAAGTGTTAAAGGTTAAAATAATAAACGTATAACCAAATTGTATTTTGCTATTATTTCAATAGCTATTATTCCGTCGTCAAAGTTGAGGAGCTTCCATACAGTTGGATATAACTATTTTGCGGGAGTCAACCAATACTAATCTTTGTTAGTATCCTGGGTATTAGTTCTCTAACGGACCCACTACAGAAAGTCCTTTCGTGGTATTCTATTGCAAAATATATACTTTTATGTCTGATGCATTGTGATTCCACTCGCAATGGTTACGGGCTCAATTAGAACAATGTTTCCTTAAAAATTTTGTCACGGAGTGAATTGTTCGTTTCTTAAATTTAGTGTACAGCCCTTCCGTTTTTATTAATTCAGCTACTGTACATATCCCTACCACAATGTCAATAGAAATTAATTTTATATTTAATCAAAATTAAATAAATGGCTAGAATTCGTCACTTTTACATCTATTTTGACAGTTACCGCCGTAGCTTTTTGCAGTTCAGTAAGCGAAATGGTATTTCTATCATGTGAACGCTAAGTTTTTGCTTAGCAAATACTACTTTTAAAATGCATTTTTTTTTTGTCTTTACACGTTTTGAAATTCCTAGTTAATTGCTAAAACATTATCCTTCCTAGGATTTTCTCGTTGCGTTTTTATTCTTATAAATATCTAAAGGGTTGTGCTGTACCGCAGCTTTTGATACAATTAGTAATATTAACATTTTAGCTTCAATTATTTCTGTAACCGTCTAGTGTGAAAGCGTGCATTTAGACACAACCAATGAGACGGGAGGACAACACGGCTACCGTGTGACTCCAGTGGCCCAGAACGGCCACAAAACAAATTTTTCCGGTGTCCTAACCGTACGGTGTGAAAAGTCTCCTCTACTTCAACAGTCGATTAAGAGAAATTGCTCGTCCGGATTTTGATGGATCAGCAGAATCGAGTAATGTGAAAAGACACACACACACACACACACACACAGTGGAGTGATGCGTGGTCATTAGTGACATTACATTATCCGACTCGATACCACTGACAAAAACAAACACGCTCCGTATTTCGCGAAAAAACGTCTTTCAACTGGACGATTAGTCGATGGTAATTAATAAACCATTGACCCAATACTTATAGTCACCGTCAAAGACCTCAATATCAGTTAAACTTTAAACGTGTCTGTTTCAGTGAGCGAATTTATCCGACTCGGTGCCACTGACAAGAACGAAAAACGCTCCATACTTCGAGAAAGGTGTCTTTGAACTGGACGTCGAGGAGAATGAAGAAATGAATCACCCCATACTCACAGTCGCCGCCAAAGACTGCAAGGATTTTTATTGTGAGTATTTTTCATTCCTGTTATAATTTTATTAATATTCATTATAGTTCAACTCGTATCAACCCGGATAAGAAATTAATATGATTACACTCTGTAAACAGTTCGTACTACTGTCACTAGGTGGCCAAAATATAGGCTGAAATGTCTATATACTTCCAAGCTTGAATCAATTAGTTTACACATTTACCTGTTCTTACTCTATTCGTACAAGAAAAATAAACGCATTATACGTATTCTATATGAGGATGTTACATTAGTACTGGAAGTGGGCCAAACGAAAAAATGGAAACGGCCAATATAAAAGTCAATATAGAACACACAGATGGCCGCTTCTCTTTGTTTTGTATCGATGGCTCAAAGTATTAGGCTTATGGTTGGTATATTGCATCTCCCTTATCTCCCTTTTATATTTCATCGGTAATAAACTGTAACGACAGATTACTTTCTTGTATCTTTAATAAAATATATTAATTATAGCTGTCGACTTCTTCAGTGGAATATACAGAGATATTTTTTGGATATTTAATTCAGACTTAAACAATAAATCGTATAATGATAGAGCTGTACTCTCGTAAATTATTTGTTCCAATTGTGAAGGTGGTTGTTTTAGGGTTAGAAAAAATTTAAATGTAATTTTATTTAGCAATTACTCAATCAACTGTTTAAATTGGAAAAAAACAGTATCTTAACTCAGTCATTTGCTTCTCACATTTTAGAGGAGATCTGATATATTGGGAAGTTAATTTTTTACCTAGTAAATAAATATTGTAGTTTCCCTACAAGGTTATTTTACAATTATAGTAACGAATACATGTGAATTACAAGAAAAATCTAACTTTGATTTTTAATTAAAAAGAACATTTTCCCTTCAAGATTTAAAAATATGTACTTTTCACAGCAAACAAATCGGGTAGTTGCTACTGATATGATATGCTTAATCATAAATGGATATTATGGTATTACTGCAGTTTGTGTAGCTTTCTGTATTGAACACAGTTTCTATATTGAAAGTTGAAAGGACCGACTTACCGAAGACAAAGTGGTTTACTGACTCATCGAGATCTTCTAGGATTATTTACTACCGCACGTATCCAATTGCGATAGACCTATCAGACGATTGGCTGCCATGTAGAGTCAGTTGCACAGTAGTATCTTATATTGTGTGACATAGAATTATAGTTATGTATAACGCATAGCAATTAATAAGAGAATGGTGCTAGTAAACCTGAACCTTGCAAAATACAATTTGGTTTTGAATAATGTATTGGATTTCACTCGCAACAATTAATTTTTATTATAAATACTTATAGTCTAGCATGTTATAATAACTTAGCTTCGGATAATAATAATTATAACCTACAGCGTAATACATAACAATAAACGTTACCGCCTACGATACAATAAAACAGTTTAGTCTACTTTAAAAGAATGCATTTTCAGTTAAACTAGGTTACACCTTAATATAATCCCCAAAAGTGTTCAAGTAAATCCCGTTGTGTCAGTTTCAACTAGCCAACTCCGAGGATGTCCAGGATCAATATATCGTAACCGAAAATTACTAGATATTGGGATATAAAGGTTGATCGATAAATTTAGTTTACCGTGGAGGATTATTGTTGGATTTGGTTGATCACACTGAGCGCGTAAGCTGTTATTAGCCTTGATACGAGACTAATAATGTAGCTACCGGTTATTTAAATTAGGCAATTTAATTTGTATTCGTTTAACTATTATATATATAATAAATATTATATTTTTATAATTGTGTTCTTATCATTAATTAATTTATCATATGTATACTTTTCTGTAAACAATAACATAGAATAGTTGTTACAAAAATACTATTTAGTTTTTTCTCCCAATAAAAAGCATTGTGTAATTTTAAAAAAGCTCCAAAAGCAAAGTAAATATAAACCACAAATGCTTAAATATATCTGTTTTGTCAATCATTACATGACCGTGTACCCAAAAATCGTTACTAACGTAAATAACTCTTACATAGAAGAGACGTCGTGGACTAGAAATTTTCATTCATGGAAAATAGGCTCAAAGTTATGTTTTAATAAAATGAATATTTACTTTTTGTATTAAGTTCAAAATGACGTACAGAAAATACGCCATTAGGACAAAGTTTGAACTCACTAAAGTAATACTTTTATAAAGGTTATTACTAAGTATCAAAGTATACAAAGCCACTTATACTTCCTTGTGCGACTTTCCCTTTGAAATTTTTTCTAGATATTTAAAAGTTGATTAGGATCCCGGACTTTGGTGTTGGTGATGGCGGCCGATGCTGACAACGAGCGACCAAAAAGAGATCGTCTACTCTTTTACCGGGCAAGGAGTGGACGCCGACAATCCAATTAACAACAAGTTCGAGATCGGGAGGACAACTGGAGAGATCTTTGATCTGAAGTTAGTCTGTTTTACTTGTATTCTTACTGAAAATTGTGTTTTATTGGGGTTTGTATTGCTTTGAGTTCTATTGGATTTAATCAGTTTTGTGATAAGGGTTCATCAAATTGTTTTCAATATTTAAATCACGAATAGTGTTTGTGTCAAAGATTACTTGCAATACAAACTAAACGTGTCATAAAATGCCGTGTATTTATAGTTTTATAAGTTCTGTGGGGAAACTAGAGGTTTAATGTAACTTAATTTTGATCAACATCCTAAAAAAGCGCTTTACAATATTAGGTTTTAATTTTTCATATTTATATATTGTTCACCTCTTATTTTACGGAAGCTTTCTCACGCTTAAAAATATACAGAAATTAAATTAGAAAGTCTTATGGAGAGGCCGCGTGGAGGTTTACGTTGTTCGACCAGAAGAAAGGGAGAAGGGGATGATGGTATACAAATGTGGTTTGATATATTAACTAGACACAAACATTCTTGCAGCCCCTCAACCCAGACGAGCCCCTGGGAAGACCACAGTGGAGTTTTACGGTGGAGCGCAGTACGAAGGTGGAGAGGGATTGATGGGCTAAGCCGATGTACAAGTCAACTTGAAAGGACATCAATGACAATGCCCCAGCCTTCCTTCAAGGTGTATATAATGCTCGGTCAAAGAGAACTCTACTGCATGTACGTGCTATCAGACTATTCATTATCATTGTAAACTGATCTACGAGCAGATAGTACCCTCGTGTGAGGTAAGGTAATTGATGGGGAAATTATTTTCAAAGATTTTTTGTTCCATAGAGAAACATTAACAATTTAAATTACTCTGTTTCATCTATTAAAATGTTATCATCTTAACAAGTTGTCCGTTGGTATAATATTGAATCACGACTACAATTTATAGATTAGATTTTTTAGTACTATAATATTTGTACCCTTTTCACGTCATTGAAACAAATATCTTGCAATAATGAGGATTCCAAAACATTTTTTATTAGACTTCTGTATTGTATATAACGACCATTGTATATAAGTTTCCGTTGGTATAATATTGAATCACGCTACAAGTTGTAGATTAGAATTGTGAGTACTATAATATTGTACCTTTTTTTACATTATTAAAACAAATATCTTGCAATAATGAGGATTCCAAAACATTTTTATTCCTTCTGTATTTTTAGTTATGACTCGTTAAAGAGACTTGATTACTGTTAAAAGCGAAGGACTACGCTGCTTGCAATTTCAAGATGCATGTTTGCTCTTCTGCCTCAATGTATCTAATTAATAGTTTATGATAAAAGCTTAATAATGAAACATTTTTCAGGCGAATATGAGATGGACAATGTCGGCGGTAGACTACGACGACCCTGAAGAAGGCGGCAATGCGGATATTGTTTACTCCATAGAGAAGAACTTAGTGGAGATTGAGACAGAAGTGCCTATCTTCTTGATATAGAACTCCAGCACAGCAGCCATCAGAACCGCACAGTCTGCTGCCTGGACCGCGAGAGGACTCCTGATTACGTCATTCAGGACGTTAGCGGTCGGCGGTGGAGGCTGTAAGTTATTGTAAAGATTAAAAAATTATAAATAAAGTTATAACATATTTCTTATTAAGTGCATTTCTCATACTCAAATTAACAGAAATATGAATATCAGTAATTTAATACACTTGAAAACGTAACATACTACAATATCACCGCCCCTTGTCTTAAAGGAGTGAAGCCTTTTTTGTTTTATAGGAGTAATTGTATATCCACTATAATAATGTAGAGTTTTTTGTATTTCATAGTTGTTTTTAACTACATTAATGTAGATATCTACGTACAATTTTGCACACATTGAGCTGTCATTAAACTAATATAGAGACATAACTAATAAGATGCTCTCCATGACACTAACCATGCCACATCTATGCATGAGAGGAGGTACATCAAAATATTGAAGAACTTATTTGTATTTTCCATGTCAGGTCAAGAAATTTTCCATTTCAATAGTGTAGGAACAAAGATTATAAAAGATGAAATCTAACCTTCAGACAATGTTTTAATATTAAACGTAAATCCTTAAAAATTTAATTTTACAAGTCGTTGAAAGACCAGCACTATATGCCGTTAATACAAGCCGTTAATAATTAATTATCGCTCATTCTAGAAATATCTGGAAGCTCGATATAGCGAATTTCAAATGAAAATTTTAACATGAATAGAACGGCTGCCAATGCTCTGAGGTCTTACCCGTCCGTCCAAATCAATGCCATTCCAAGTCATATAAAAATATGAATATTATTTTTATTTGATTTTGAAGTGAAAGTGAGCCCATTTGGAGTTTGCACTAACCAGCCGCCACAGTTACTTAATTTCTTTATTTTAAAGTTATAAAATTATCAACCAGTTAGTTTTCTCATGACAGTCAAATTTGGCAAACAGGCTTTTTTTACTGCTCAAGCTCCTTAATCACCTCACCTACTGACCTTATACAGTTGCTTTATTTCTACGTATGGAGAAGTATATTAATTGCATAAAACTTTGGTGAATTCAAGTATAAACTAGCGATAGTTTGTATGGCGTCACGGAAAATTAATATAACATATTTTTTGAGCAATGAAATCACTCTTTTGATCAAGTTAAGAGAAAAAAGAGAATATGAATATTTTATAAAAAAAGAAATGTATAGCGTGAGGCAATACTATAGTTTCATAAAACATGTTTAAAGAATGGAGTTACCCGGTTATCTTTTAATGTCAAGTAATTCCCTCGGTACAGTAATCAAAGAGCGAAAGGATAATGTCCTTATTTGTTGGGAAAGTACCAAAAGTTAATCACGGGTTAGCATCCTCAGACCTTACTGGCCTGATTGAGCAGAAATCTGGCAAAGAACCCTTCTCTAGCCGAACGACCAATGGATTAATTATCCTTTTATATAATGTTCTTTTCAGAGAGCACACAGTCCTTCTGCTACTGATCTTGCGATGTTTGGTTCACCCGTTTACTAAAGTGTCTCTAACAATTAAAGAGTATAAAATCCTTTTTTACTTAAATCGTAATTAATTATATTCTAGTTACCCAACAAGTATAGAGTGATGCGACGTTGTTTTAACTACTAATTTGTTAAAAAAAAATCTTAAATCACACTTCGAAATAGTATAAATAATGTTATGAGTAAAACTCTATTGTTTTAAATACATGTATTAAACTTTAAATCAATAATAGTACGTAACAGTAAATTCTTGTAAATTTCATAATAAAGTTAAAATTTTAGCGATTTAGATTATATATTATATATAATATAAATTTTACTCCATCCAGTTAAGAACTTTTAAAACGCTTTTACGAGACTTAATGTTGTTTATTATCACATTATTAAAGTCTTAATAAAGTAAAAATATATGATGAACTATTGTTCTGCATTATAACGTTAAATACTCGAAGCTTTTCAACTGCCCTTCTTACACTTACAGCTGGTGCAGACAAATTTGGAATACAAATATACATAAGAATATAGTAGTACCTAATTTGGAGATTGTGAAATGATAATTTATTAAGAAATTAATTGGATTGAACGAATTTATTAATTTAGTATTAGATAATATCTAGGGGGTTTACTTGCTCTGTTGTATTTATTTTCGTAACACTCTTTTAAAATGCCAACGGCGCAATGTAGTGGGTACTGCGGTTATCGCAAGATAACCGAATCAAGCCTCGTTGAGCGTGTCTGCTGCTTGGATGGGTGACCGCTGAGCGATCCTGTCCTGGTGTGCTTTGAAGTCGCCTTTATACCTTAGTCCCCGGTTTAACTGTTAGAAAGGGCTTCTTAGCCTAACTTCGCATGCTAAAATAACACATTTCTTTTACTTTGACTTTTAAGTTTACAAGATTGCTTTAAAAGTTAGGTATCTGATATTAGTTAACACGTAAATGGTATTGGTTAAAATTATTAGCACTGTCAAATGTTCATTAAGGACGGGGACTGCATCTATAAAGGTGGCGTACGTGAGCGACATGTCGCCGTGATTTGTGAAGGACGAGTGGCAGACGGAGTGCCGGGACTCCGCCATCCTCACAGTCCACTGAGGAACACCATGAAGACGAGGACAACGACTTCTACTACAAAGGTCAGTTTACAAACAGAGATATTCAGCTTTTTTGTAATTGTACATAAAATTAGATAGAAAAATTTAACTTTGAATTTATAAAAAGGTTAGTAGGCAGAATCCTTAATCAAAATTGAATGTATACTTATTGTCGAGGTGCAAATTTGTTATTAATCCTTGTTATATAATAGAGTTCAGTCAGCCAATAGTACAATATTAGGTTTTATAGTTAGGTGTTTTGTGTTTCAGATGATTGAAGAAAGCAGTACCTCTCTCTCTCTCTCTCTCCTCTCTCCCTCTCTCTCTCTCTCCTCTCTCTCTCTCTCTCTCATCTCTCTCTCTCCTCTCCATCTCTCTCTCTCTCTCTCTCTCCTCTCTCTCTCAGTTGTGGCGCGGCCGCTGTGGAGTAAGGATCGTGGGACCGTGCGCTCCTGCTCTAATACTCGTATTGGAGATTAATAATTAATTGTAATTGTTATTGTTGTGAAGTATTAATGGTAATAGTAAAATGCAGTGTTTAAAGTGTGACTCAGTTTATTGATCTACAGGAGAAGAAATTAAAATTGTATTGAGTGTAGAGGATTTTTTCATTTGGGATGTGCAGGAAACCTTACCGAGACTGATTATGATTACATCATAGCTAATCAAGTTAACTGGAAGTGTAAGTATTTGTGATAAGAAGAAAAGTACAAGAGGAGATGCCACACCAGTAACGCCAGTAAGTGAGAAAGCCTTTGTTTTTAAACAGGGTGGTTCCGAAGGCCGATTCAGATTCCAGTACTACTCTTGTATCGGGTGTAACTAAAAAGACATTATGCCATACATGTAAAAAGGGACTTTTCTTTTAATACGCATAGAGCACAATGCAGTTATTGTTGCGAAAGTTTTCATTTTAAATGTATTAAAATGACGAGACAGGATTTTTTAAAGATAGAAAAAACTTGGTTGTGTCCTGTCTGCATTGTTCAAGACGTAGCGGTAGATAAGAAAGCAGACGCGGCCTTATCTGCCGCAGATAAGATTTAGTCCCGTTGCCTATCCCCATACAGGACTATTGACAAATGTTGAAACCACATTGGCAAGTTGTAGACAAGAGAATATTACACTTTCTGATATTCTCAAGGAAATGAAAGAGTTTCGTCTTGAGGTTAATCAAAAAAATAAAGAGTTTGCCAAATTCTCTTGAAATCTACTCTACATGGGTTCAGGAGAATGGAGAGAGTATCAAATCTATTGAAAACAATGTGACCCAGTTAGTCAAAGATTTTTGAGATCATAAGTCAGGAACAGTGTAATTTAAAAAGAAATAACGAAATTTTGACTAAAAGAGTAAATCAAATTGGAACAAGCAATGAGGGACAATGTGGTAGAAATCAACGGCGTCCCATTGAAGAAAGGAGAAAATGTTATGGATATTATTAAGCAGCTGTCTGCAAAAATTGGCTTTGATTTTCAAGAGGAAAATGATAGATAATTGCTACAGATATAGATCTGCTGTGGTGGACTCCGCTAGACCGGGCGGTATTGTTGTGCGTTTCCTGCGCAAACTTGATAAGGAGCAGTTTATTTCAAAACGTAAACAGAAAAGGAAACGTGAATTCCAGAGACCTTGGGTTCATGGAGGGGGACGCGGTACCGATATATATCAATGACAGCCTTACTCAGGATAAGCGGAAACTCCCTCAATGAAGCCCGTAAAGTTAGGCGGGACAAGTTGTTACACCTTCCTGTGGGTTAAAAATGGACGTATCTTTATGCGTAAAAATGAAGGTGATCGGATTTTGTTGTAATTGAATCAATGGAGGACTTACAAAAGCTGGCTTGACTAGCAGCAAAAAGCCTTGGAAAATGTGTTATTAAATGTAGTTTATTTATGATATGTGTGAAAACGGATGTATTTTTAAGTTTGATTTTATTTGGTTATCCGTTTTAAATATTGTCTCATTGTGTTGGTGTAACGGTGTTGTTTGTTTGTAGCTCAAATAGATTGTCTTATGTCAGATTCTAATAGAAATATCTCTCTTGTAAGCAAAAGTTGAAAGAAAAATTTGATAGCTCGAGAAAATGTGTAAAAATAGCTCATGTTAATGTTGAAAATTTGTTAGTACACAAAGAGTCTTTTATCGATTTGTTTCACAATAATTTGTTTGATATAGTTGCAATAACTGAAACATTTTTGAAACCTGTTGTTTTGTCCCAACCATACAATATTGATGGTTACAATTTTTATAAGACACGATAGAGAAAATAAAGAGGGAGGAGGTATTGGTGTTTATATAAAGAAGTCACTTGGTTACAAAGTTTTAGCAACGTCACAGGCAATTTATTGTCGTAAGCCAGAATATTTAATTGTAGAAATATCTCAAGGGTGGAAGTTGTTGTTATGTATAGTTTATAGGCCTCCGAAAAATTGGTTTCATATTCTGAATTTTTTAATGTCCTAGCGCAAATTAATTACCAATTTATAATAATGTAGTCATCGTAGGAGATTTTAATACATATTTGAGTGCCGAGAGGTATTTTTATGATAGGACTGAGTTGTTAAATTTAATAAGCAATTTGAATTTATCTGTTTTGCCGTTGGAGCCTACTTTTCACCTACCAAGATCAGTCAACACTTGGCTTTGATTTAATTATATGTAAATGATGTATTGTAGAGTTAAAACTTTTGGTCAAGAACCAGTGTCTGGTATCTCATATCATGATTTGATCTATTTAGAAATTAATTTAAAGATGAAACTTGTGTCAAATAAGGAGTCTGTGATGGTGAGAGATTTTAAGAATATATCGATAGATAGTCTTAAAAGAGAATGTTTGGCGTTGAACTGGAAATGATTTGTACTTAAGCGATTCTATTGATGATAAAGTAGAAATATTAAGTAGTAATATAAAAGAGCTTTATAACAAACATGTGCCAGAGAGGAAAATATCACAACGAAAGACTTGTTGTCCTTGGATTACTAATGAATTAAAAGATTTAATGTCACAAAGACATGTATTGTACAAACGTTTTTTAAGGACTAAAAATGTTACAATTTGGGAGAATTATAGAGTTCTCCGAAATAGGATAAAAAAGGCTTTTAAGAGATGGAAGGAATCAGTATTTTCAAACGTTATTTCAAACCAATAAGAATTGTAAAGATCTGTGGAAGGTAGTTCGAGATAATGGAGGTGGAAAGGAGCGTAAAAAGTTTATCAGACCCAGTCGTAAATATAGATAGTTTAAAATGATTATTTTTGTGGTATTAGCAATAATATAAATAATAACCTTGTTGAGTTTTATAATAACCAGAGACATGTGTTTCAAGCTAGGAATATAAGTTTTAGTTTTAGGGAAGTCACTGTAGAATTGTATTTTGAAAGTATTACAAGACATCTCGTTCTAACGCAATCGGGGATGATGGAATTCAACTTAAGTTCATTAGAATAATTTATGATGAAATTAAGTATGTTTTATGTTTATGTTTTAAATTTTTCTTTGCTAAATGGAGTATATCCGAAACAGTGGGAAGAAGTCTTTGATATTACCATTTGCCTAAAGTAGACAATCCGCTGGAGTATAGGCATTACAGATCAATTAATATTTTATGTGTATTGGGCAAGATCGCTGATAAGTTAGTTTTACAAACAATTGTGTGATTTTGTAAATGAAAATAATATTCTTTATAAGTAACCAATCAGGTTACAAGAAAATCATATAGTACTCAGACCGCTTTAATTAAAATTACCTGACGACATAAGATCAGCTATAGACAAGAGAAAACTGACAATTTTAATGCTTTTAGATTTCAAGTCGGTGCTTTTGACTGTGGGGTCAGTCATAAATTGTTTTGCTTTCTATTCTTAAATCATACAATTTGAGTGAAGTAGTAGTCATAGATTGGATTGATTCGTACTTGAGTGACAGGTATCAAAGAATTAGGACTGTAAATGGTACCTTTTCAGATTGGAAATTAAATTCAGTTGGTGTACCCTAAGGTTCCACTTTGTCTGCTCTATTGTTCTCATTGTATATAATTCAGAATAAATGAACCAATTGTTTTTTGTAGATCGTTGCTTTATGCAGATGATATGCAGTTGTATATTAATTGTGACATTGATAAAATTGATGATGCTGTTAATATGATGAATGTTGATCTGGAAGTGTTATTTAAATGGTTGCAGTGATCATGGTCTTAATCTGAATATTTCAAAATGTAAGCCAATCATCTTTGGTACTCAAAGACTGTTGTCACAATTAAATTTAGAAAATATTACACGAGTTAAAATAGATGGAGAAGAATCCTGGAATACCAGAAATCTGTAAATTGATTTAGGAATAAGGATAAATAATTCTTTATCATGGACAGATCAAGTAAATTATGTCCATAAAAGAGTTTACAGTAGTTTGTACCAATTTAAGAAATTGTGCTTTAACCCACCTGTTTATGTTAAAAAAGTTGTTAGTTATGTCCTTAATTTTTTCCTGTTTTTGATTATTCTTTGGCCGCTTATTGTGATGTAAATAATACGTTAATTACTAAGTTACAGAGAGCACAAAAATGCGTGCGTACGGTATATTTTATGGTTTGAGATTAGATGATCACAACGTCACACCATTTTTATAGAGATTTAGGGTGGTTAAAGATAAAAGAAAGGATTGAATATAATGTTTTAACAGTTATGTACAGTATTCCTTAAGGAACATTAACCTGATTAATTTGTTTTGAAAATTATACCAGAATGGATCAAGTACATGCAAGGCAAACGAGATTTGGAAATGTCACGTTACAGTTTTCCAATTCATAGGACTACTAACGTACTCCAATTCTTTCCATGTTCAGTCTATAAGAAAACATGAATACACTGGATTGACGATGTAAAAAATGCTACAAGTAAAAGATTGTTTAAAGAAAAATTGAGAGGAATCCTTTTACAGAGATATACCTAATTATTAATAAACAATTTTAATATTAATTTGAGACAAAAGTGTGTTTTTTTTGTGATTATACTGTTTAATGTTATTATAAATTTTTGTATTTAATAGATTTACATTATCTCATATGCAGAAAAATAATTTTATTTCTACATTTTTGTAAAATTTATTGTTATTATTATTATATGTTGATTCTTGATACAACTTATATAATGTCAATACTTTGATAATTGTGGTAATTTATTGATTTGTTTTGTTTTGTTCTTTTTTCATGTACAGAAACAGATTTTATTACTATTAATTGTTATATTATGTAAAATTTTGTATACAATTTTTAGTACAGTTAAAATATAATTGTAAATGATGTATTCGTCACAACTCTGTTTAATTTTGTAATGTATTTATTTTGGAGCCTGTCCTGGCGGAAGAGTGGACCTATGGTCTAAGCCAGGGCAGGTAAAATAAACGAATTGTCAATTGTCAATTGTCAATTGTCTCTCTCTCTCTCTCTCTCTCTCATCCTCTCTACTCTCTCTCTCTCGTCTCTCTCTCTCTCCTCTCTCTCTCTCCTCCTCTCTCTCTCTCTCTCCTCTCCTCCTCTCTCTCCCCGTCTCTCTCTTCTGTTGGCCTAGCGCTTGAAGGAGCAACATCTTGTTGGTTACGCTCTGTGAGTGAGGTTATGTTCGGACTGTTTTAGTGGTGCATTGTGCAGGACTGGATAATTGTGTTTTGTCTCAAGGTAATATTTTTATATTATGAATTGGTTTTAAATGCCAGGAATCTATTCATCCTGGTTCAGACTATTTAAATTGTTATGAATGTTCGGGAAGGTTTCTTTTTTGTTGTGTTTACCAAATATTAAGAAACCCGATTTTGACTTTATTGTTGCGAGTAACGTTCTTTGGAAGTGTGAATCTTGTTCCACAAAAGAAAAAGTTCTAGGGGAGATAATACACCATTAACTCCCACAAGTGATAAGTCGTTAGCCCAAATGTTTAGTAAACAGAAAGGGCCTAAAACGAGTGATTCAGAATATGACTCTGAACATGGGAGTGGATCTATACATAAGAAAGAAATGTAAAAAAATGTGAGAAGGGGTTTTCTTTTAACGCGTCCAAGAGCCGTATGTATTCAGTGCCAGGAGGTATTTCACTTTAAGTGTAGTAATCCAATTATCAATAAAGACGAGTATTTAAAAGTGAAATCAATTTGGGAATGTTTCCAGTGTAGACAAGATATGAGCAGGGAGACGGCATCAGATAAGACTAGCGGTCAGGGAGATAAGGCAGTGGCCGTGGCGAGTGTGGGTGACGTAACGCTGGCTGATATATTATCGGAAATGATAGCCTTCCGAAAGGAAGTCAAACAAACAAATAAGGAGTTTTTCTGATTCATTGAGTAAGTACTCTGACTGGATTGACGAGAATAATAAAAGATTACAGAGGTGGCAGAACAATTAAAAATCGGTTGTTGACAAAATGGATGGTATATCACAGGAAAATGTTAATTTGCGCAAGACAGTGAGAGAATTGACTACTAAGTTGAATGAACTTGAACAAAACTAGTCGAGAGAAAGTTTTTAGAGATTCACGGAGTGCCATCAGAGAAAAATGAAAATGTTCTGGAGATTATCGGAAAGGTTGCAGAGAAGATAGGATTTGATTTTGATGCTAATCAAAATTGATAATTGTTATAGATATAAAAACGTCAAGAAACGATTGAAACGAAGCCAGGTGGGATATTTGTCAAGTTTGTCCGGAAACGAGATATGAAGCAGTTTATGTTGAAAAGAAGGGAGAAAAGGAACCTAAATTCAAGGGACCTTGGTTTTATGGGTGGAGAAGCTTCAGTCATATATGTCAACTACAGCCTGACTATGGAAAAACGTAAACTTCTGAACGATGCCCGCAAGCTGCGCCGAGACAAGCAGTACACCTACATATGGGTCGACGAGGGGCGCATCTTCATGAGAAAGAACCAGGGAGATCGTTGCAGTGCTGATAATAAACAATCATGAAGATCTCGACAGACTACTGTGAAATTTGGTGTTTCAGCGATGTGAGAGTTATCTGTCTTTGTGTGTTTTTTATTCGTTATGTAATTGTATTATTGTATTTGTTTATAAAATGTTTGCTGTTGTTCGTATACTTTCAAATGGAAAAATGTTGATATAATGTTTAAACCTTTCAAGGGGTTTTGGGTATTGTATCTTTTTTTTTGTATATTATTTAATGTTAGCAAATAATGAATCTGGCAGATTGGAAAAGACATAACAATATTGAAAGGAGCTCTAATAAGTTTAATGAAAATTGAGCTCATGTAAATGTTGAAAATATAAAAGTCCATAGAGAGAGTTTTATAAGAATATTTCAGGAAAATTCCTGTGATGTTATTGCAGTAACGGAAACTTTTTTGAAGCCTGAAATTTCTTCACTTCCTTTTCAGTTGAGTGACTATTCACTGATTAGGCATGATAGAGAGGGTAAGGAAGGTGGCGGTGTAGCGGTGTATTTAAAGTTAGGCCTAAAGTTTTCAGTCCTAGCAAAGTCGCCTCCTTTATACTGTAAGAAACCGGAATTTTTAATATTAGAAGTTTGTTCTGGCTGGAAATTGCTTTTGTGTATAGTTTATAGACCGCCGAAAGC
Organism: Homalodisca vitripennis; assembly: GCF_021130785.1. NCBI lineage: Eukaryota > Metazoa > Arthropoda > Insecta > Hemiptera > Cicadellidae > Homalodisca > Homalodisca vitripennis. Next base: position 29,172 of record NW_025777890.1, read on the forward strand.
GGGCCATATTGTTGAGTTCTTTAATGTTCTATCCTAACCTCTTGCCCGTGTATAGTAATGTTGTTATTTTTAGGAGACTTTAATATAGATTTAAGTGCTAATAGAGTGTTTCATGATAAAACAGAATTTTTAAATATCATTAATAATTTGGGTTTAAGTCTATTACCATTGGAGCCAACCTATCACTTGCCTAATTCTGACACTCTCTTGGATTTAATTATATGTAAGGATATTATTAGAGTTAGAAGTTATGGGCAAGTCTCAGTGTCCGGAATTTCATATCATGACTTGATTTACTTAGAATTAGATTTAAGGTTAAGATTAAGAAAGAATAAGGAATATATTACTATTAGAGATTTTTAAAAACATGTTGATAGAATTAAACTCAAAACCGAATGTACTTCTGTTAGCTGGGAAGATGTATATAATAGAGATAATATTGATGATAAGGTGGATATAATGTGTAGTAAATTGTTAGAGTTGTTTAATAATAATGTTACTGAGAGGCAAATTTATACAAAGAAAAACCCATGCCCATGGGTTGACGGCGAAATTAAAGAACTAATGAAACAAAGAGATAGATTGTATAAACGTTATATTAGAATAAGAGACCATGATTTATTTGTTAGATATAAAAGTTTACGTAATAAAATAAAAAGATTAGTCAGGGATTCAAGAAATAGATATTTTGAAAGACATTTCAACTCTGATTTGTCTAACAAAGCACTGTGGAAGGTAGTTTAAAGATCAAGGAGTGGGAAAAGAGTCAAAAAAACGTTCTGATCCTGTTGTTCCTCTAAATGACTTGAATTTCTTTCTTCTGTGGTGTTAATAATAATATTAATGAGGAAATTATATGAGTATTATGAAAATTTAGCTTTTGTTAATAGATTTAATGATCGTTTTAGTTTTAGTTTTAAGGAAGTAAACTGTGACTTAATTTATAAGGTTATTTTACAAATTTCGTCTAACGCAGTGGGAGATGATGGAATTCATTTAAAGTTTTTATTATTGATTTTTGATGATATAAAGTGTGTTTTCTGTCACATTGTTAATTTTCTCTGTTAAATAGTGTTTACCCTAAACAATGGAAAAAGGCCTTGATATTACCACTCCCTAAAGTTGCGAACCCGAGTGAGTGCAAACACTATAGAGCGATAAATATTTTATGTGTTTTGGGTAAAGTAACTGATAAAATAGCCTATCAACAAATATGTAACTTTGTTAGTAATAATAATATTTTATATAAGTATCAATCAGGGTATAGGACTAACTTCAGTACACAAACGGCTCTAGTTCGTATAACTGATGATGTGAGGCGTGCAATAGACACTCGCCAATTAACTGTAATGGTACTGCTAGATTTCACAACGTGCTTTTGATTGTGTTCAACATAGGCTATTACTGTCTATTCTTAAATCTTATAGTTTTAGTGAAAGTGCTATTATGTGGTTTAATTCTTATTTAACGGATAGAATGCAAAGAGTGAAAACAGGTAGTGGATTATTGTCGGATTGGAAGCACAATCCGTTAGGAGTACCACAGGGATCGACTTTGTCTGCTTTGTTGTTTAGCTTGTATATAAATAGAATTTGTGAGTCACTTGTTTTTAGTAAATCCATGTTGTACGCGGATGATCTGCAATTATATATCCATACTAATGTAAAAGATTTAAATAACTCAATTAACTATATAAATGCAGATTTAGATACACTTTTTAAATGGTGCCACAATCATGGATTGAGTTTAAACATCAGTAAATGCAAACCAATTATCTTAGGAAGTAGAAGGTTGTTAAATACAGTAGATTTTAATTTAGTGGAACCTGTAATTATAGATGGTAATGTGTTAGAGTATCAAAGTATGGTTCAGAATTTAGGTTTAAGAATTTGATAACACTTTATCTTGGACAGAGCAAGTTAACTACATACATAAGCGAGTATTTCAGTGTTTGCATCAATTTAGAGGATTTTGCTTTAGTCCTTCAGTGAATATTAAGAAATTATTGATATCAACTCTTGTTCAACCGTTGTTTGACTATGCTAGTGTAGCCTTCTGTGATTTGAATAGTGAGTTGATAGCAAAGTTACAAAGGGCACAGAATGCGTGTATTAGATTTATTTTCAATTTACGGTTGGACGATCATGTTACTCAGTATTTTAGAGATTTTAGGTTGGTTAAAGGTTAAAGAACGAATTGAGTATAATATTCTCGCTTTGGCTTTTAAGGCCTTGACATATAAAGAACCTCAATATTTGTATGAAAAGTATACGTTTATGAACAATGTACACCTTAGAGAGACACGTTTTGGTAGTGAAACCTTGCAGTTTCCAATTCACAGAACCGTGATATATAGTAAATCTTTTCATGTGCAGTCAGTCAGATTATTAAATGCTGTTGATATTGAAACTAAAAAGTGCAGAAAACCCTAAGGCTTTTTTGAAAGGAGTTAAAAGTCAACTATTAGAAAGGTATTTGTAACTTTTAGAGAGAAACAAATGTGTATGTACAAGCATATTTAACATGTCAACATACAGTAGTTGTAATGCAAATGTAGAATATAAATTGAGAGGAATTTAATTCAGAACTTATAACCGTAATTCATGTCGCTGTGAATCAGAATAATGATATGGAAAAATATGTATATGTATATATATTTATGTATATGTGTATATATATAATTGTGTTTTTAGTAATAAAATGTAGAATAAAATATAATGATAGTAGAATCGTTTTGTGTGTAAAACGGATGTTTTCTTTTTCGAAAATATAAATTAGTGTTTAATAGTAAGTAAATAGTATGATAAGACAAAATAAAATGTATATTAATGTAAAAGGGCCATAACTCATGTATTTGTTGTAAATGTGTATTTTATGCCTGTCATGGTGGTGGATTGGACCATTGGTCTAAACCATGGCAGGGGAAATAAACAAATTATCAAATTAAATTCTCTCTCTCTCTCTCCTCTCTCTCTCTCTCTCTCTCTCTCTCTCTCCTCTCTCTCTCTCTCCTCCGTCTCCTCTCTCTCTCTCTCTCTCTCTCTAAACAGGTTCGCAGATCCCAAGACTCTTTTTGTTTTGATTATTAGAAACAAATGCGTACAACCTCAATATTGGTCTTGTGTTACCTACATCTGGAAAGTGATAAACACGATATAAATAAATTTAGAACACGTATGCATATTAAGAACACAAAAATAATATGCTGTGAAGAGTAACAGTTTTAAATATAATTTCAGCACTTGCAATTAAGTCAATGTGTATTTTTTTTACTGAAATGCTCAATGTGAGACTGTAATGAAAATTAAACAAAGACTAAAACAGTTTGGGTTTTCTTCTAAATTTCTATTTACATGTCTTATAAAACTAAAAAATTTTAATGTTTTATCTATTTGTCTAAAAGTGCCTCGTTGGATTCTCCATTAAAAATAAAACTCTATTAGTTTATTTGACACATTGTTAAAAAACTGCTAGTATATTTAAGAAATACAATATTGTAAAATTTGTTAGCAGGTGATTAGTGAAAGAAAACCTGTAAATATTTTATTTTTTGTGAATTTGTACTCTTATTTAAATTAGTAGGTAAAGATTATACCAATGCAAAGGAAAAAGAAAATCGTCTCTAACAATCAAAAAGTCTGCTTCTGCTAGATTGAAAAGAGACATGGAAAATATGCATGGAAATTATAAAACTGAGCATGTTTTATCGAAGGTTATGTGTGTTTATATTAGGCTAGTATTTGGAGTTTCGTGTACAAATATTCTATACAAAATATCATAAAAAACGTGGATAACATGAAGAGTGGAATTAAAATAAAAACTAGGACAAAACCTGTATTTTAGGATAAAAATTAATTTAAACATTAAAAGTTTATGATCACAAACAAAAGCATAAAAAATAAATTACGACTTTATTAGTATCCATCCTATATAAAAAACAAATCCTACCAATATATTCGGTAAAAGTTGTGCTTATTATTCTGGCTAGTGAATGTTTGAGTGATATAACTGTAGTGGGAGGAATAATGGGATCATGTACGGAAGATACACACCAAAACAGTAGATATAGCCATTTGTAACCATAGGTTGGGCAGGAGATATATCACAAATATGTAGAAGTCCCAAGCGAAGAAAAGGTTTTAGCAGCATACAGAATTGAGGTGGAGCAATTTCGCGATGATTATTAAGTGTTAACTGCAAAATGAGTACAGAGTGACAACACAATATTTTATTTTACACAGCTCCATAGCTTTTAGTTAATAATAAATAATTTTTAATGTTAAAGAAACGTGTTATTAATTAATATATAAAAAGCTAAAACAGTAATCATTCAAAGTAATCAATAATTGGTATTAATTAATAGGAGTAACATTTGGCCCCAAGTAACTACTGAATTATATAGAACATGAAATCAGGTTGTTACTGAAACCAAACACAAGTATAGTATTAGCTACATTTGTAATGAATATTAATTTACATAATGCTAATTATATGTAAGTACCTATGTATATTACTTAGCAAAGTGATATAAATTATGGGCCAATCAAAACCAATGCAAGCATAAAATATGTTAATTATTCTGTTTGCAATATCATTAGTAATATTGATAGTTTTAATTAAGTTATCATAGAGCACCCACTCTCACTTTGAAAGAGTTTGAAAGTATAGTTACTGCTGTACATTTTGTTTTCATAGCGATAATTAATTGTTCAGTTGATTCTTTGTTTATTATGTAGCCTACTGTTAATTTCAACTCCCATACCTACATGACTTTACAATACATCTTTATCCCGTGATCGGGTCTACCACGGAATAGTTTATTACTTGCATTAATATAAAAAAAACGCTAAAACTCCTTGTGTCTGGGAGCGTTTGTGGGTTTAATAATTACAAAATATCTGTGGAGTAGTAGAAAATATTGGAAAATGATTAATAATTTAAACAATAATCTAGATTTTTTATTAATAAAGATAAAATAAAGTTGGATGGATACTGGAAAGCTTTAAGATAATGAAATTGCGGGATAATAATTAATTTACTATACATATTGAAAAAATGTTTATGAAATTTGGCTAATCCCTCAGTCAGCATCTTGGCCAGGCCTTTCGATATACTGCGGTATAAACGCTTGCCAATATCGTTGCCAAACTGATATTTTTAGACTGTATCAATATTACAGTCAGTTATCTGTTTCAATCATTGAAAGTTTGCTAACATAAAATATTATTAAAAACAATATTACAATTTTACGTTCAAGAAATATTGAACGTTTTGCTTTATTTATTTACTGTCGGAAAAAACACGAAACACTGTAAATAATAATTAATAATTCCTTACATATGTGTTCTCATCAAACTTTTAGATGACTCTTGTGATGTTTCATATAAATTCCGTGTTCATCTTCACATATTTCGTCAGCATTCAATATCGGAAATGTAAATGTAAGCTGAATTTTAATCACTCAACAGTTGATAAAGGAATATAAAAGGTTTCTTTGATCAGTCCAAAACAAAATTATTCGGTTAGAATGTATCCATTGTATTTTCCGTCGATGTAAATATATAATACACATTTTTCAGCTAAAATACCATAATATTTGACATGGTTCAGTAGATTTGACGTATAATGTTTGGATATAGATGAGATCATGTGTAAGTGTATATAATCCAATATATGATACTGTACCGGCTGTGTGTATTGCTAAAGAATAAAATTCAAATGCCATCTATTGCAATTTGACAATGTTCACAATAAACGGGTAAAGAATAAGTAAGTCAGTCATAACTACAAACTTAAATTATAATTTTGTCCATTCGCTCTCCCATTTATCCATATGTTTAGACACACATCTGCCATGGACTCGACCCAATCATAAGATTATGTATCTTGCTAGAATTAGTTAATTTGCTATTCTTCCGCGGTTTTACCACGAACTAACTAATAGAATAAAAAGGTGAAGACAATGGAAGGTAATCACATCGAGGCTTAAAATTATTTTTACTTTCCAATTGCACAAGCAAACGCTCACAAGAAGGTTTGAGTACTGATTAGATTGACACTAAAGTTATATGATAGTTACTCAATAGCAGTTCTCTTAGATTAAGTGCCCATGTCGTTCCTGTCCTTAGTATTGCCATCAATGTGTGCTACTTCCCTTAGTTATAACACATTTGTATTAAGATTAACGGACTAACTCCACATAGTACGAGTAGATGCAGGTACTCCCGAACACCTAAATAACAACCTAAAGGCACCTCTATAACGCCTTCTTTAAAACTTAGTTTGGCAATAATTGAGATTGCCTGTTTTAGACATCTAAGTCTCCAAATTTTTTATATTTTGCTTGTACAACCCCAAAAGCAAGTTCTGTAAGAAAATATAAATATAGCCCAATAATGTAGTCCATTTTCAGGAAATTGATATGCAAAACTATGCCATTTATTAGAATATGCAACGCAAAGTTGACGTTGGCGACCCAAGAACAAACTATACCACCCAGGTTAGTTTTTCATCAATATGCATTTGCAGAACTATGATAGAATTAACTTCCTCAAGTAGAAGTAGAAGCCAAAACTTCTTTCTGCTTTTACTTTCTTCCTGCCGGAAACTAAAGTTGAGTAAGTAATTTTGATTGGTTATAGTATCCATCCGCAAAACGGTATATATATATATATATATGGGTTGAGTATATAGATGAAAGTATGTGGATGATTTTGACCAAGTTAAGGATCATGTATGTTTTTAGGTATGGTTGTATTCAGATAGTCGTGTCCTTCGGATAATGAACCAGGCACCTACTTTGATTATATCTGCTCACCTTTATATAAATAAAAAAATTATGGTTGCCTGTAAAGTCGGTTTTACGGGCGAAGATTTTACGTGACAACGTCTTTTTCTCGGTAGAATATTTATTGATATGAATATTATTAAATTGCACAATAGGAACAAGGAATTGAATGAAAATAAGAATTGCACAAATTTTAACTATAGAAATATATTTTGTTTACTAAAACATTGTACATAATTTGAAATTAATTTAAAAATTTTTATTGTAAATGTTAAAGTTGAATAAAACATTTACTAAAATTGGAATTTGAAATTCTTGCTAAACACAGTTAAATTCTAACTCCGCGCGTGGTGATTGGTCGGTTTAGTTCGTTTGTTTGGTCGCACTGTTATGACAAGTTAGAGGTTATAATTTTGTTATTTTAAAATGTTTGACTAGCCAATACGCGCTGTTTTCTTCTAAATCGACTGAATTACGATTGATTGCAGAGTAATTTAAACTAATGATTTACTTAACACTATCAACATTTGCCAATAGTATGACATAACCTATAAACTCAGTTTCTCAACTTTTGTGTAAATCTAACAATTAATCAATCAATCACAGTTTACGATAATGAAATATCAGTGTACAATTATTTACCTTTATTGTTGTAGTTGTTGTAAATGACGAATCTAAGCACTCCACATTTTCACGAATAAACATAGTTCTCTGCTTTATCCCGTGCGGCGGACCCACAGTTATCTGCTTTATCCCGTGCGGATCCCGTGCGGCGGACCCACTGGACGGGCATCGTAACGTTACCGGGCGTTACACTTTTTCATGAGTGACGTCGAGCCGCAACCTAATTTAAGACGTTGTCACGTCAAAAATAAAAACTGGGGCCGAGGACTGATCCCAGAGGAATTTGTGTTAAAACTTGTAGATGTATTCTCAAATATATCAAGGTACAGTTTTACAATTTCATCATTATATGCATATAAAATAAAACTGGAATATACTTACGTGGAAGCCAACGAACAACGTAACGTTGCGGGAAAACACTTTTTTGGCAAGGTTTCTTACTCAAAAGGGGCGTAAATAATAACCTGTAGTCTACCAAGGGAAAGTGATGAAGATATTTTGGTTGAGAGAGAATTGTGACGTCGGGGCCCATGTTCCCCCAGCCGTCTGGAAGTACTGGAGGGGGGAGGTCAGCAAGGTGAGCGCCCGAGGCGGTGTGTACGCGAGAGGACTCCGGCGCGAGCGGATGTCCGAGCTCCCTGAGGGCCGATCTAGTGTAGGGCTTAGCCTAGTGATGGTCGTGACGCGTGGTGTCCGTGGGTTTCGGAAGTGTTGTTGTTGTCGTTTAAATAAAGTTGCTGTAATCTGAGCTGCGTTTGGTTCCTGAGTACACCCCCTTCGCCCAAGCTGAGCAGGAGGCGTGACAAATTGGTGGAGGCGCCGGGTATCCTGAGGTGATCCAGAACCAAAGACGGATTAACGATCCCAGGTTAGTAATATAATATTTAATAGTAAATATAATATAATAGTAAATATTTCTTTTTAAAATTCGGATTGTTTTTTTTTTTTAGTAAATTTGATTAAGTTGAAAAAAAATGTAGATTGAAAGAACAAGAGAGAAAGTTAGTTTTTTGATCCAAATAATTGTAGTTACCTTTTGAAAGCAAAGTGTAGTTTAGAGTAAATAATTGTATTTGTTTTCTCGTAGCTTGTAAGCCGAACATAATTTTGTAGTTGTTGTAAGAGTAGCCTACTTAGCAGCCACAGTGCGTCGAACCAAGGTACCGGTAAGGGAGGCAACCTACCCGTGATGTAAACAAAGCTGTTTCTTTTTATTGGTGAATAGAATAATTTTGAGAAAAATAGTTTTGTGTTGTTATAAAGTTGGTTTTTAACAAAAAAAAAGAAAAAGAGAGAGAGCTTGTCCATGGGTAGGCCAGGTTCAAACCCAATTGGTACGAACGACTGTCGCGGCATTAATATGTTGTTGTGGTGTTTTGAATAACCCTTGTGTTCAGGGGAATAATGTATATTTAAATTGTTGATTTTATTTGGATTGTGATTGTGATTTTGATTTTGTTTGATTTAATTTTGTTCTGATTTGGTTTTTATTTAAATCTTAATTCGTGATAGGGTGGAGCAATCGTATGTCTTCCCCAAACATCAAGTTTAGTGTGGAAAACAAGAAGTCAGTCAAGGCTGACATCAGTTAGTGAGGTTCCCGAAGACCCAGGACAACCCCAAAGACATCTTGAGGAAGTAAGAACCGTAGCTGAAGTAGATTTAATTCCCCTACCTGGTAGTGGTCCTGGACGGTTGAAGAGGAAGTAGAAGCTATGGCTGAAGCCAGGGGGCCTGTTATTACTCCAGGGGGGAAAAAGTTCAGGGGCGGAATGGAGGACAACGTGGAGGAGTATCTAGCCCAATTTGGAAGAGTGGGCAAAGGCCAATGGCTGGAACGAGGATAAAGATGTTGGTTATTCTCCCCTGTTACCTGGAAGAGGCCGCTCTGAAATGGTACGAAAACCTAGAGCAATCTTTAGGAGCCAATATCACCTGGGAGCGGGTAAAGAATGGAATGAAGGATACGTTTTCAAGCAATCGCTTGGGATGAACAGATGGAGTTCCGACTGCGGATGCGGATGCAAGGGGAGGAGGAGCCCGTAGAATCGTATGTACAAGATGTGTTAAATTTTATGTTCAAAAGTGGACCCCGGAATGAACGAGAGAACTAAGATCAAACATGTTTTAAGAGGATTAAGGCCATCTCTATTGGAGAAAGTGATGGTGATGACCAATGACACTCTAGAAAGCCTACTGGCTAAACGTAAGGAAGATCCAGACCGCACGTTTCATGGCTGGACAGCGGGGTAGGGTAGACCCACCTACTGGGGGAAGTCTCATCAAAGGCGACAACTACAGGGAACGCCCAGTCAGCCATCCAAGACGGAAAGAACACAGGAGCTAGAAAGCAAAAACTAGAAAACTTAACATCTGAATTTGCCAAGTTTAAGCATGCGTCTTCTAGAACAGCAGGAGAAGAATCGAGATACACGAGGCCGCATGGCTGAGAACAATAAGCAACAGCCAAGGGTTCAGTTCGAAGTTCCGAGGGAAAGAAGAGCACAAGATGGTGAACAGTATGGAAGGTGGAACCGAGGGAGAGCAAGAGGAGCCTACTCCACCTCGAATCGTGGAAGAACTAGTGACGGTCGAGTGATATGCTACCAGTGCAATAGACCCGGTCATTATGCTGTTGCCTGTCGCTCAGGAAATCAGGGAAAACGACAGAGGGAACCACTAAATCAGGGAGCGAGTGGTTTCCGCTAGAATGAGCTCCCGACAACAGAGGATGAGCGTCTTGTGCCAAGAACATGAGCGCCGAGAATGGCATGACACATGGAGGAGATACAACCGAAATCCACGCCATGAGTATCGCCGTGGGGATTTTACCAACGCTATACCCAAGGAAATTCCCCCTCGTCCCGAGGCCAGTACTGTTAGGACCGTGGGAGTATTGGAAATAAAAGGAAAATTAAATCAGACGACAATGCCAATAATATTAGATACTGGGGCCTGTGTGAGTTGTGTTTGATGAGAATCTGGTAGCCAACGTGAGAGACAGGATTAAAGCAGTACAAGGAATGAATGTTAAGACAGCCACCGATGAGCCGGTACAGATTTTGGGTAGAATAGAAATTATCTTAGAAATCAGCCACTGTGTGATATTGTTCCCAGTGTTTGTGGCCAAAGGAGTGGGTGACTGTTGTATCCTGGGTAACGATTTCCACCTGAAGTTTGGTACAACAATAGATTTCTCGAGGAGAAGAGCCCAATTTATAATCGCCAACGGAAGAAAAATCTCAGTAGATTTTCCTCAGCGCGGAAAAAGACGCCAAGTATTTGCGTCCACCTCCAGACCCCTCGTGGTTGAAGCACATACAGTTTGAAGAAAGACAACAGATACAGGCGAGAGTAATATGTGATGATTCTACTGAACTCCCTCCAAGAAGTCAGAGACTCCTGAAAATTAAGTACGAAGGTTTGTTGCCCACTTTAGGAGTTATGGAACCAAAGGAAGGAATTTTTAGAGAAAAATCTGTTCTATTGCCTTACGGATTGACTGACGCCGAGCCACCTAACCAAGTATTGGTGATGAATCTGGCAGATGATAAAAGGTGCCTACAAAGAGGCGAAGTGTTAGCGGAGGTATATGAAATCTGTGAACTGCGAGAAGAACCGACCAGCGAAGTCGAGGGAGCAAGACAAGAAAAGAGCGAGCTTGAGGAGGCGAACATAGATATTAATCCGCAATTATCCCCAGAGAAAAGAAAAGCCCTACTTAAACTGCTGACAGAGTTTTAGAGACCGCTTTGCCTGGAAGAAATCTCAAATAGGACGAACAAACGTGTGTGAACTGGCCATTCCGCTCACTGACGATACCCCAGTGCATCAACCTCCCTATAGGGTGTCGCATCGTGAGCGAGAGATTATCAGGGAGCAGGTGGATGAAATGCTAACGAAAGGAGTCATCCGGAAAAGTAATAGCGCTTACGCATCCCCAGTTGTACTCGTAAAGAAGAAGAACGACACGTGGAGGTTTTGTGTAGATTACCGTAAATTGAACCTATGTATCCAAGATCTAGCGTATCCCTTACCATTAATTGGAGATATATTGACATACTTGAACGGATGTCAATGGTTCTGCACCCTCGACCTGAACTCTGGTTATTGGCAAATACCAATTAAGGAGGAGGATAAGCACAAAACTGCTTTTTATAACGGCAGACGGCCTTTGGGAGTGGGAATGTACCCCCTTTGGACTCAAGACTAGCCCAGCGGTGTTCCAGAGATGTATGGACCAGGTACTAGCAGGGTTGAAATGGGGGAGCTGTCTGGTTTACCTTGATGACGTATTGGTCATGGCACCAGCATATGATGACATGCTGAGCAGACTAAGGCAGGTCTTGGAAAGGCTTAGATCAGCCTCTATGACTCTTAATCCAACCAAATGTTCGTTCGGGTATAGCGAAGTCAAGATCTTAGGACATACGGTAAACGCCCAAGGTATAAGTCCCAACCCTGACAAGATACAAGTAGTAAAAGACTTTGAGGCTCCAAGACGACTAAGAGCTCTGCGATCCTTTATTGGTATGTGTAATTATTACAGATCTTTTTGTGCCGAATTTCTCTAAGGTAGTTGGTCCTTTAGTCCATCTTACCAGGAAGGATGTAAGATTCCATTGGGGTCCTGAACAGGAGGCAGCCTTTGTAGGTCTGAAGGAGCGCCTGACATCAGCTCCAATTCTGAGACATTTTGACCCAGAGTTGCCCATTGAGTTGCACACTGATGCGAGTGACCAAGGAGTAGGCGCAGCCCTTATGCAAAAGGATGGAGAGACAGTGCTTCCAGTAGCGTATGGTTTCGCGAAGGATATCGGACGCCGAGAAGAAATACACTACAACTGAGAAAGAGTGCATCGCTGTGGTCTGGGCGGCGCAACATTTTAGGCAGTTCTTATGGGCCGAAAGTTTACTATAGTGGTGGACCACCACGCGCTATGTTGGTTAGACAAGAACAGAGACCTATCGGGCAGACTGGGCCGTTGGGCTCTCAAACTTATGGAATTTGACTACAAGATTAAACACAAGCAAGGGAGATTGCCACGTGGTACCAGACTGTCTATCAAGGAATCACGGAGGGGTAGACGATCCGGAGGATCAGGACAAGACCAATGATATCCCAATGTTAGCAATTAACCTGAAAAGATCTCACCAGTCTACAGAGAGAAGATCCCGATTGCAAGAGGATAATAGAAGCAGTTCAAGACCCCGACGGAGCAGCTAGCGCAGATCGACGGTTGGCTAAGAGCTTTATGGTTGAAGACGGGTTACTATATAAGAAGAATGTCGCACATTTAGGTCACAAGAAGTTACTAGTGATCCCAAAAAGTATCAGAGATGAGGTGTTTATTTGAATGTCATGACAGTCCGTTATCTGGCGGCCATCTGGGGTTCAGTAAAACATTCTTCAAGATAAAAAGCAGATACTACTGGCCAAATATGGTTAAGGAAGTTGAACGATACGTAAAAACGTGCCCCGGACTGCCAGAGTCGCAAGACACCCAAACGAGCAGCCGCAGGGCTCTTACAACCTATTCCCCGTGGGACAGCCATTAGATACCATAGGAGTGGACTTCTTCGAGGCCGAGGCAACGAGAACCACGACTGCTGAAACAACAGCGAGGTTCCTAGTAAACAGGATAATCTGTAAGTTCGGATGCCCAAAGAAGATATTGTCAGATAGAGGGACGAATTTCACATCCTCCTTGGTGAAAGAATTGTTAAAAGGATTGGGAATACGACCAGTATTTACAACTGCCTACCACCCCATGTGTAATGGACTGACAGAACATTTTAACGGTACTTTGGCCCAAATGCTGTCGAATTATGTCAGCACTAACCAGAGAGACTGGGATTTGTATGTAAGCCTTACTTGCTTTAGCTATAACACATCTGTACAAGAGACCACTCGACACACACCCTTTTTCCTTATGTATGGTCGAGAAGCACGACTCCCCATAGACGTGTCCCTACGCCAACATGCGTCAGAGGACCCACAAGTCGAGGAAGTGCTGGAGAGAGTTCAGAAGTGCCGTGAAGACGTACAGAAGATAGTCAGCGGTACACAGAAGAAGCAGAAACAGAGGTTTGATAGGACCCATCGACATGTGGAATTTGAACCAGGGGAACAAGTAATGGTATGGACTCCCATCCGCAAGAAGGGTAGATCGACTAAGCTGCTACACAGATGGTATGGACCATACCAGGTCGAGGCTAAGCTATCGGACGTGAACTACGTGATACTAGTCACCAAAGGAAAGAAGCCTCCGTTCCAGGACACAATTCACGTTAGTCGGCTGAAGCGGTACTACCCTAGGACACTGTGAGAGGGTTATGGTAAACAAAACAAAGTGGACTAAAAGTAGTTGTAAATAATATTTAGTATAAGGTAGATTAATAATTATTAATGTAGGACCATGTTCAATTTTTTGGACTTTCCAATTTATTGTGAATTGTAGTGAGTGGTAGTAAAAACATTAACATTAGTGCACGAAATGAGTAACTCATGACGGTGTGCTTCACGACAATAAATAGCCGGTGAATGAACTATGAACGTGCCGTCAGCAAGATCAAAGTTCGAACGGAAGGGGAGAGTGTGACGACCTTGCTGAGGTCAATTAGTTCGGTTAGTGTCGGTGTCGCGTGGACATAAGTGAACTGAAGACAACCTGAGTCCCATAATCGTGGTTCATTATATATATTCATGTACGTTTATTCTCAGAACTGATTTAATAATTTTCAAATAATTGCTATTTATCGTACAGTGTTTAACATTTTATTTCTTGTTTAATTGTGTTACTTGTGTGTGTACCTAAGTCCTGACAGAGACAGGAACGAGGTGAGCGGCTATGGAATACCAGATAGCGGTGATGTATCTAGTTACGTGTAAGTGTATTTTGTTTGCAGTCGCAGTTACCGGGATGCACAGCGACACCCGGGTGCCGATATCTGTAACTACAGGGGTGTACTGGAAAGAGATACCCGAGATGGTGATGTACGAGTCATCAGTTCCTCTAGTGTATCAAAGTGTGTTGCCAGAGGTCGATATGGCTCATTTGTCACTGCCACAGAATAATGGTTTTTGTAACAGAGTATTAAATGATCCCCAATGTATGTTGTTCGCATGGATTCTTCAGGCCCATAAAAGAATAGGACAGCAAGTGAAATGGCTGAACTCGAGCCTCAGTGGGAAATCCGATGTATATGTAAAGTCTAATAGTATGTCTGCTAGAGTCCAGAGGAGTTTAAGTGTGATAGGAGATTTCGCCCATTGGTGCTGTGGAGTAACGACTAAACGACAGTTAAAACCTTTATTCACTAATCAATATTTAATGTCAAAATTTGAAAATAGCTTAAGTGAGCAAGTAACTGAAGCCTTTTCAGAAATAGAGAATGTCAATTTAGGTATGAAGAATTACAGTGCAGAAGTAGAGAGGACCTTCGCACGTGTCGTGGATGTTGGCGTTAACATAACCAAGTTAATCGATCGATTTCAGAAGCAGGAATTCACAAACGAACAGAGAAATGATCACAAGAGTTTTAGTTTGTTACAGGTGAGCGCGCACCATACAGTACGTCAGTTACAATTGTTACAACTTGTTACACGCCTAGAGATATTGAGTCAATGTCGAGAGGGGAAGATACCGAATTCTATAATAACTGTAGATAAGCTAAGAGAGGATTTTAACAAAATTAACAGTTGCATTAAAAGCGGTCAGCTATGACCTAGCGATACCAGTGGAGGAAGTGTCTAAATACCTTAAGTTAGAAATAGCTGATTGTGTAATTTCTGGTAACTCAATCTTAATAAATTTGCAGATTCCAATCAAGAAACTTACGTCCCAATGGAAATTGTACACCCCTTTAATAATACCTTTTGCATGGAATAACCAGACTTGTACCATTAAGCAGGAAACGTCATTTTTGGTTAACAGTGAAGACAGTATGGTAGTGATACAGGGAGCAGCCTTGCAGCACTGTCAGCCGAATATTAATCCACTATGCTATGTCCCTAGATACGCCGGGTGATGCTGTGTCCGGATCACGTTGCCCTAGAAAAACATTTATGGGTGCGACCATACAAGAGCTGAGCTCACTATGTGTATTTTCATGTGTATCAGGTGACGTGCCACTTATCACCCAGATAGACGACTTCACCTATGTACTAACCCATATTGTTGAGCATTTAGAGTTTGTGTGCAGATACACTTCGAACACTACAGTTAAGATAACAGAGCGTAAGAGCCTGGGTGCACTACACGTGAGAGTGCCGTGTGATTGTAGCTTAGTCGCTGACTCCCACATTTTGGTTTCAGAAAGCTATCCGTGTAGGCAGGAAGCGGATAAGTTAGCTGTGGCACACATACTTCCAGCTTCGTGGTCAAAATTAAAAACTTTGAAAATCACCTCTAAAATTAATCATGTTTCCAGCACTTTCGAGACACTAGACGAATGCTTAGACAACGAATGGCCTAGTCAGCTGCCGCACTGGAATTTATCTTTTTCAGAACATAGAAAGTTAGAGAGCCCGACGCTTAAGGTTTTGTCAGTGGAGAGGGACATGTATACATCACTGTCAGCCGTGCTGCACTCCATTTATTTTTGTTTACTAACCATAATTGTTGTGTGAGAAATCCCCATCTAGTAGGCTTAGGTATAGGAGCATTTGTGAGAGCAGAAAATGGAATATTCTCCCCGAATCAGGAACAATTTATTGTGGATTTATTTTGTGGCATTATAATAATATTGGTTCTGATTGGTTGTCGGTACGTCGTGGGATTATGGGTAAACTGGAGATCCAAGGTATCGAGACGAAAAGGCGACGGCATAGCGATGACCGCCAAACGTGACGTCAGAGACGATGGCTTACCAAAGAACTTACCTATCACGGAGGTCGATGGAAAGGAGCTGAGAATCACTCTTGAATGGTGGGACCAAGTTCGTGATCAGGTATAAAGGATACCAGGTAATCGTTGTAACCATACGTAAACTTCGAGGTAAACTGTATAACTGTGAACGTGATAACATGTATGATAACTATGATAACTATGATAACATGATAACTATGATTAATAACATGTATAAAATATATTATTTCAGGAGATTATTGTTATCATGAATTCGTAAACATGTAAGTCCAGTGTGTGAATGAAAATGTGGGGAGTGTGAAAGTTTGAATGAAAAAAAAACCGAGTGGCCACTCAGAGTGAATGTGAGTGAATATGAGTATTAGATAATATAAGATTTTATAATTCAAAACTGTTTATTATGATTGACTAGGTGAAATACATGTTCTGTTTTCAGCGGTACGTATACATACGCCAATATCAGCGTGGAATGGTTAGAAGTTGATTTTGACTAATAATAATTAAATTGTAAACTCATAATTATTCTGTAAATACAGGGGACCCTTGAAATAGTTTTTAGAATTCCTAGATTTGGTTAAGACTTAATGTTTAAGAGGATTGGTACGTCGCAATGACATAATAATTTGTTAGTAAAATATAATTGCCTATTGTATTATAACACTGATGTAAAACAGTTAATAATAATTTATGTTGTTCTTCCAGTTGTCATTAACGTAATTATGAATTAAGCGTTGACAAGTTAGTTTCTAAGATTGTAACACTGTATACGAAACCAAATGTTGTATATGGTTATGCTAACCAATGTTAAGAAATAAGTAATTGCTTTTGTAATTTGTTTTGTAAATTGGGGAATAAAAATAATCAAGTATTAGCTTGTCAATGCATACAAAGTAACTTATAAGTCGTTCGGGTATAGTTAGCTATTAACATATTCTTGTGTGGTATTGAGGTAGTTATGTTAAAAGGTAGTTAGATGTATGTAAAGAGTAAAATTTAAGAGGTAAGAGCTTTGTTGAAAAACGAAGTCATTTCATGCTAAGTCTTAGAGCACCGGTGGGAAGTCCAGTAGCTCAGAGCCAGGCCGGTGACCCGAGAGGTCAGGTGACCAGAGAGGCCGGACGGCTACTGCTGACCACAGCTACTTTTTGTCACGTAGACACTGCCGCTGTGCACAACTTCAGTTACAAAACTTTGTACCACCTCTTGCACTGTAAAATATCTGTATCCTGTAGTACATGGTTACGCTTATAATGTCCTGCAATAGTTTGTTTCACTTGTCTATGTTAATGAGTAGGAAAGATGTCAAATATCTAGAATAGCCTTGTCGTGGAATTATAATTACAATTATTTAGTTTGGGTCCCTATAATAATATCCACTTTGTAATGTTATTATCTATAAAAAAAAGTGTTTTTTTGCAATAGTAAGTTATAGTATGGGTAGATAATAAGGATTAATGTACTAGTTAGTAATTTGGTAAATAGTTCTAATAATAATATTATCATGTTTGAATTGGAATATCGTCATTGTACTAGATAATAAGAAAGGGCAATATAGAGGATTAATATACGGTATTTTGTTTTGTATGACTCGCACAGAACAGCTGAATGGTTCCGGAATGTGTCATGAACTCATTTATTTATATACAATTATAATTTCTCGCTTCAAGTAATTATAAAGACATGTAAAGTTGATTAATGTACTTTTAATATAAAATGTCGAATATACCTACACGTAAGGATATATGTATAATATAAGGGAATGGACACCACCGCGGGTATTTAAGAGTAAGTTTCTATGAACTAATGTTTCTGTCAAATAAATGCGATTACACCAATAGCAAACATTGCTAACTAGAGTAGGTAGATAGGCTCTCGTAGGACGACATGTTTTTGTAGAAGGCAAACCTTTGTGAGGAACGATTCATTGCCTGTTGCTGGAATAACATTAAAATTAATAAACTTTCCCTGGAAATGTATTAGTGAAGCGGTACCGATGGGAGCGAACGACTGAGGCTCGTGATCGGCCGTCCCAACTTCAGAGACTTTATGTGTGATCGAGCCGTCCCAACGCCAGAGACTTTATGTGTGATCGAGCCGTCCCAACTTCAGAGACTTCATGTGTGATCGCGGCCGTCCCAACGCCAGAGACTTTTATGTGCCAGTGTAAATGACTGTCCCTGAGAAGTGGCTGCCGCAGTGTCGTTGTTCCCCATGTGTTTCCTCCACATCTAAAGACAACTATTGACTGTTGGAGAACCCCGACCGCTAGCCACACTGTTAGCGATACGCGGCGAAACGTGAGGGTAGACGCCATGGTAACTTGTGCACGTGACCCAGCCGCCCAGCTGAACACAACCAAGTGACCAGCTGCCAGGGCCTGAAAGAATGAAGAAGACGAACTCCTAGAGGGCATCAGCCCCAAAAACCACCCTTAATTTGGCTGGGGGTGTGTGACGTCGGGGCCCATGTTCCCCGCCGTCTGGAAGTACTGGAGGGGGAGGTCAGCAAGGTGAGCGCCCGAGGCAGTGTGTACGCGAGAGGACTCCGGCGCGAGCGGATGTCCGAGCTCCCTGAGGGCCGATCTAGTGTAGGGCTTAGCCTAGTGATGGTCGTGACGCGTGGTGTCCGTGGGTTTCGGAAGTGTTGTTGTTGTCGTTTAAATAAAGTTGCTGTAATCTGAGCTGCGTTTGGTTCCTGAGTACACCCCCTTCGCCCCAGCTGAGCAGGAGGCGTGACAAATTGGTGGAGGCGCCGGCAGGAGGCGTGACAGAATCTTCACCATGACCTCCACTTTTCTCACGTCTAATTCCATTCATCTTTACAATAATGTTATTCTGGTCTATAGAATGAATCATACGTAACGTTAATACTACACAGAGAGTGGTAGATGCAACCGTTCATAATTCATCTATATATAGGAATTGTTATAAGTGTAACGGCGTTATAGATGTAGATGTTATGTTTAATGCAGTAGTGTGTAAGAATTAAAAAGAGATAGAATGAGGTTTATTAGTAAGAAGTAGAAATTAATATAATACAGGTATAAAATTATACTGAATAGGGAATAAAGATATTACCCTTTCGATTACTCAAATTACAGTAAGAATTAAAAACAGGATAATACCGGTAAAAGCTCCATCAATACACTAATGAGTATGTTAAATATATATTATTTTATGGTGATTACTTTAAAAACCTTCCTACACTCACGCATTTCTTAAATCCATAAAAAAAAACATATATAATGTTCGAGTTAATGCATTTTATCTGAGTAAAAGTTATTTTTTTAAATCTCAAATAGTTCTGAAGTAAAACATTACAACATTCGATATGAAGCTCTTCCAAAATATCAGAGCGTACTGTCCCAACTTGTATGTAGGTTAAACAAATATAATTTTTAGATATAATCTACTATCAGTAGACAAATATTTCATTCTCACAGTACTTTAACAAATAGTTTTAAACATTTTTATTAAATTAAAATAACAATAGTTGCAATTATAACGACACTATTAAAATCCAGATATTTTATATGCAATGGAATTCCCTTGAAGGTTATCATATTGTAGATTGCAAATATTATATTAAGGTGTTCCCTTTGTAGTTGCCTTATTGGTAAAATACGTTCGGAGAAAATCCGCATAGAGAAGATATATATGCTGAAACGGTTACTCCATCTTTTGATATAAACAACGAATGCAGATTTTCCGTTAGATATTACGATTTACTTCTAATGTTTGAATATATTGGAAATTCCTTTAACTCTTAACAATTCTATGACGTTTTTACTATTTTATTTATTTCTGCTTCAATATCTTATGCAACTCGATATAGTTCTGTTAGTTACGTAGTTTATTTAAAGTCAAACTATATAAAAAAACATTGAGGCATGAATTAGATGAAAACGTAACATGACTGCTACTATTTACTGCCAACTCAAAGTAATGAATCGGTTATAAACCTTACCAATCATTATTCAAAATAGATTTTTTATTACAACATACCAGATATATGTTATAATCCGTGATTTTTTATGTTTTTTTATTATTTGTTAAGTTCCAAATCCTATTTTTTTATAATTATTACCAGTTTATGGTAATTAATTGTTATTTAGTTTTATAAATATACTAGCAATGATTTCATCTTATTCAGTGAATATAGGGAGTCTTATCATTATTTTGTGTGTGTTTACCTAACGTAATTATTAACTAGTGTAAATATAAAAACCATAATTACACAATTTATACTGAGCAGCAACGTGTTATGGCAATAAAATTTATTAGATTTTTAAACTTTAACAAAATGTGTACCAGTTTTAAGTGACAAAAACATTAACGTAATCACCATTATAAGAGGGATAGATACGATTAAACGAAATAAAGAAATAACCACAACAGTTTATGTACTAGGCCTTAGTCTCAAATATAAAAAATACGCAATTAAAAATTTATTTTCTTGTGTTTTATAATCGTTGTTTAAATGCCATATATAAAAATTCTTAATATTTGTAATTACCAAAAACGATTATATATTTCCCTTAATATCTAAAAATAAATAGCACAATGTAAGCAAAGATCATTTTAATATATCTTAGAGCTGTTTAGAAAAAGAGACAAACGTTCACATTGCATCTTAATCAGCTAAGTGCTCCTCTTAAAATATAGTAGAAATATATTAAAACCCTGCATGTACAATATAAATATAATGTAATTGTTTATTTTATCGGTGATAATTACACTAATAATTAATTATACATGCTTTCCTTATAAATGTGTGTAACATAATGTGGAGTTTCAGTTCGTTAACATATATTTAGTAGCATTCAAGGATTATTGTATATGTTCTCGTTAGGGAAATCCTAAAATATTTATAAACCTAAGATTTCATGCAACAAGCGAATATAGAAATACTATATATATTTTTTAATATTTTTGAGGGTGGTAAACATACTACATTGTACTCGTATATTCATTTTACATACCCATAAAATAGTAGATTCTGTAGTAAAATAAAGTGTAAAATGGTATCGTAGTTTGCAATAGTCTGTATATTGTTCCATGAGGAAAGTTTTGGATGGTTCCATCGCTAAGCCACCACTAAAACAGACAACGCTACAGCTATTCGCCGTACTATTTTTCTTCTTTGAAACGGTAGTCATGTAAAACAACATCGATTTAGTTTTATATACTTATCTACTACTGCAACACAACTTGTATAAAACCGAAATGCCTTTCTTTGATTAAATCTGTGTGTTATATTATTACCTTTCCTATAGAATGAATCATACTATTTGAGAATGGCGCATTATTATTAAATTACTTTGTCTATATAGTGTTCAGTAAACATTAAAGAAAATACCTTTGAAAGTAGACTCGTGACAATGCAATGATAAAACCTCTGGCACTCCTTTACAAAGTTATGTTATTTATAATGTAAATATTATTAGAGTATTCCAAAAAAAAATTTACCACCAGTTGTATGACCTGGACAGTCCCGGTCTGCCGCAGGGTTCGGCACCAGGCTGACCTCAGACCGAGCATCTCTGTAGTCACCTCCAGTGTGGAGCCCAGGGCCTGTGCGAGGCTAGCCTGTCCGAGGCTCGCTGCCAATGAATCCCTGGCTACACCGGGAAGTCCTGTTCCATCCCCACGGTCCCAGCCACCTTCTAGTCTCAGATTTATGTGAAGTACGCTCTTATCTTCGAGCCGGACCGGTTCTCTTCGCAGATCAGCTCAGATTCCGGACCAGGAAGTCTAGCGGGTAGCTGTTGCGTACCACGGACCAACACAACCGCGAGTACGCTGTTCTAGAGGTCAGTAAAATAAGAGATTATAGATATTTCTATACAGACAGATTGATATTAGTTTCAGCGAGCGCCGTGTTGGGTGTTAGGTGTACTGAATTTGTTATAATTTGGTTTCCACAACGAGTTGTCTTGTTCCACTGTTGCCAATTCGTCAGCGTGGCTCAGAGTCCCTCCACTCACTGACAAGCAGACAACTTCCCGCTGACTTCACTCCGTCATACTGCTATATCACCTATCTAGCTGCGTATGTTCTCTCAGTGTGCAAGGTTTATATTTCGGTGAAGTTAGAACCTTATACTGGAGAGACAACAAGCCGCCAATGATAGCATATGGTAAATGCAACTTTTTCTTTGTATATAAAACGTGATTTTCCTAATCCTTTGGTAGGACAGTATTGTGAAGTAATGGAAACACTACGGGAAGGAGAGGAGTGTGTATTTTGACATAAAGTCCACCTCACTACCAACTAAGAGGTCTGTACGAGGATGAAAGTCTGCTGAGCACTGAGAAGGGGTTGAAGCAAGTGTATGAGTAGAATTCAGTGGATATCCAGCGTGTACTGCTGTCTGCTATTATTTGCTACAGCGCATTGAGTTAGGTCCAGCGACACTACTGCAATCTGATGATGTCGTCACAAACTAAGATTCTTTACA
Source organism: Homalodisca vitripennis (assembly GCF_021130785.1). Classification (NCBI taxonomy): domain Eukaryota; kingdom Metazoa; phylum Arthropoda; class Insecta; order Hemiptera; family Cicadellidae; genus Homalodisca; species Homalodisca vitripennis. Next base: position 51,912 of record NW_025777890.1, read on the forward strand.
CACACTCGAACAGTATGTTTAGAACACCCTTTTGTCTGTGTTAAAACGTAGATTATAGCAGAAAAACACGGATGTGTAGATAGTAACAACTTTTTTATCACATTATAACAACAAAAAGATTATTTTAATTTAGAGAAATGTGCACGTATTAAATACTGTTTTACTTTTAATTTAGACATGGTTAAATTATATTTATACGTATTATATATCATATTTCATTATATAAAAATAGTTTAAATTGAACTAAATTGTAAATATATGCATTATTTACTAAAAATGTTTTAAGTAATTTATTATGTCAACACATAATCTTTTTCTGGTACAGTTTTTTCTTTCCCAATTCCAAATTTCTTTTCAAACACCGTGGATTAACTTTTAAAACAATAATACTTAATTAAACTTCTTACTATGTATTAAGTAATATTTTTATCCGTTGCAGATAGTTGGGGGCAAACTCCGTTTTCCGGTTCAACTTGAACGGAGCGAGCTCTGCGGAAAGGGAAGTGTCGCTTTCACGCTTGTCGGTGATAGACGGCACGCTGTTTCGGTAAGTCCACTTTACACTTTACAGATACAATATTCCTTACCTACTTGTTATAAAACTCAAAATTAATAATCTTTAACTTGTGTTCAACGTTAATCTTTTAATTCTGTAATACATATACATTCAGGTAGAGTACATTTATTACATAAACGTTATAATTCCCATGATCAAAATTAGAAATGCTAATTAAATGCTCATGTATATGTTGATCAGCCTCTGTTCATTGCAAGTTACAGGCAATGATGTAAGCATTTTCAAAATGGTTTTTCTTTTCTCTAGGTTTATAAATAACGGTGCTGTAATCGCTTGCCATATTCAAGCAAAATGTCTTACCAAGCTGGTCACATAACGTATGCAAAATATGTAAAAGTTTCATTTCTGCTCCAAGTTTAAACTTTTTTCAGCATTCCTACCACTAGTCATTAGTAATATAAACGTTCCTTCAGAATTTGTATGACACAAGAACCAATAGTTTTGTACAAAACTTGTATTAAATCTTTTTAGAATTCTAGAAAACGTTTGGTTTTTTTCACCAACATTACAGTTTAACGATATTACGATTTGAATGCATTTGATAATATGACATTAGACGCAGTAAAAGGTTTTTTAATAACAGGAGTTTAAATAATTTGTTACCGCTCAAAATATCATGCCGAATAAGAAAACACAAATAGAAAAATAAATAAAGGAATGTGAAAAACAGACACAGTTTCTTAAGGGATGCCTACATTAAGAAACAACATTTTTCGGGTGTTTTCTAACTTGTATAAAACCAATTTATATTATTAGCTAGGTATTTCTTATATTGCATCTTATATTGCATTTTTGGAGTCTTTTGCAGTAGGTCCAGAGTTAAATACGTATTTCATTATTTTTTTTAACTATTATGAAAATCCCAAAAATTTTGCGCATCTGCTAAAACTAATCAAGAATTCGACATGCCTTTTAGAGACTGATTTAGTTTTACTTGTTTTGTGACAATTTTATTGTTTTGCAAATGATACTTAGCTTCAGTACACACTGTGTTATATACCTACGGGTTGTCTTGATAACATGCAATGGTAGAACTTGAAGTGATATAAACAAAACCGTTGTTTACCACTGGCGCTGTTTCACTCGCTCAGCAGGACGTTGCACAATGAAGCGGCGGAAAACATAGAAACATGTATCAGACTTATACAAACTTTACGTATTTTAATGTGTATTTAACAACGAGATGGTTTCATCAAACTTAGTTAAAAGTGGATAACATATACATTTATTTTTAATATTTTGTATGCAGTAGCTATTAAAGTTTCCCAATAAACGAGAAAAAGTTAACTCGAATTTTCATATATTTAGTGATCGCGTATTAAAATTTGCATTCTGAGGGTTTCAAAATACATGATTCCATATTTCGGGATTGAGTGGTGGCGGTATGTTATGTTAAACGTGAATTTTTTGTTTATAATGCACCAACTACTAAAATTCAAAAACATGATATTAGTTGAATATTTTAATACAATTAATCTTTAATAGTATTGTACTCGTATAATATTATAGTACATTTTACGTAGTGTAACTCTGTCTTTAACGATATAAAGTGCATCAAGCTATATGTCGCAACGTATTATGTATTAAATATAGTTTATTTTCTATATTCTCGTAATTTAGGCAGTTTTCTCTGAGAATACAGTTTAGACTTGAAAATGTAAATCATAATAAGTATTTAAGCAACGAATAATGCCAGATTTATTGTATGTTAGATTAGTTTTTATATGTTACTGGGGTACTCTAGGAAACGCTTAAAATTAAAGCGATTGTAACAAAATAATATAATGTTTTAGTCTTGGTCCAAATAACCCGATTTCCTATTATGTTCAGTGATAACATAATGTTCGAAAGTCTTACCGCACCCGCATTAGCAGCGTCGCTTTAGCGATCTGATCGATCAGCTCACTCAAGTCCCTATCCGGAACATTTTGTTGATATAAATCGAAATGTATTAATACTGTATAATACTAATCATTATTTAATATGTTATAAACATCTAATTTATTTATGTTATATCACTCTTTATCTTGTTTCTCCTGCTTCTACATGCTCTCCGGTATGCTGTATACTGGGTGGGTGTGTAAAATATCTAGAAAACACTATTAAGTTTTTTTTAGTTTCATCCAATACAATGTTCACACTGTACAAAAATTCACAGGGGTAATTAAACTATTATGTGAAGGTCAGTATAAATATAAGCCTAGGCTATTATTTATTATTAGAATATTTCACCACAAACTACACTTAATAAACTTTATTTATTACAATACGGTCGTTGATCAAATAAGATAAGTATTTAATCTTTAACAGCCACCATGCAGGAAAAAGTTACTACAAAAGAATGCGCTTTTTTTATTTATGTTATTATCCATTCTAGTTATAATCCTTTATAAATTGCATTGCATCCAATTAAACTACATTAACTTCAGCTGAAATGTACGAGAATACCAAACAGAAGCTCCAGAAAATATTTTGCGATGATGCAAGAAAAAGGAGCTAATAAGTTGTAATCTGTTCCCCGACACGACGACAGAGTAGTGTGTCAGAGAGAAGCAGAAAGAATGGAAGGGAGGTAAAAGCATCACAGAACACATTATCTCGCCGGTAGAAGAAAATGGGCAGCAAGAAGTACTCTTGACAAACTGAGTGCACTTGTGCTCTATTCAGCAACATTTACACCAGACACAACCCAACCGGCCGTAAAACCAAAACTGTCTGTATACACTTCTTGATTACACATCTTATTATTTACTTAATTCCTCAATACCTTAATGCAATTATTTTCACAAGGTCGGTCATACAGCATTATCCTTCCCACATATTTCATAGTGTGACCTATACTATGACTGATACAATGATAATATTATGGATAATGAAGATGTCTAATATACATATTCCTCCTCGTGTAACGAGTACTCAGTTAACTCGATGTAGATGGATCGGAAGATCGTTACAAAAACAAGATGTGGTCGCCCTACACCCACCATTAGCTCCATTATGTACAAAGAGGGAAGGTCACACCGTATTGTTCTTCCGAAAAAATTTACAATGTGGCCTATGATACAATGTAGATACAATATTATATATGGTGAAGGAGTACGTCTCAGGTACCTATTCCTCCTCAGGTATGGCGGCACGGGTGTTCAGCTCTATTCGGTTTAGATGGATGGAGGGGCGTTATTACAACGAGAAGTGGTCATCCTGCACTCACCATTGGCTCCTGGTGGACAAGCAGGAGGGATTTTATGCCGGAGGAAAGGCGGAGTACACTGTAGTCAGAATCTTCGACGTCCAAGCGGACTTTCATGAAGGTATCCGGAGGATGTTTATTACAATATTAAAAATTCATGTTTTTAAGTGTAGGGATGAAATTGTTGTCCCAACTTCTAGTATACCGTGAGAGATACTGTTCCCAGGGTTTCTACATACCACCCAAAAGTGTCTGCGTCTAGATAGCCGCCTCCTTCCCCACCCACCAGCGATGAATAGTACCCAGTGGGGACAAGCCACCATAGCTCGCAACCTAGACAACAAGTTCTGTCCATCCAATACCTCTTGTACCAACACAGTGTGTCCTGGTCCCTTCCAGTGTGTCGACCTCTGGCACGAGTACGAGTGCTTGTAAGTATTGCAGTTCAAGCTTTGTTTGTTGGAACACTTTATTTTCATAAGTTTTTTGTTTTGGTTGTATTTTTATTAATTATTAAATATGTAATATGTATGCATCATTGTGCTTTTAAACAATTTATTTCCTGGGTACAAAATGTATTTATAAATTTTGTTATACGGTGCGCCGTATTATTATTTAATACTTTTAAAATTTACGTATAACGATGCAAATACGTAACTAATTAGCTGAGAACGAACGAAAGATAAAATTCGACGCCGAAACAATCTAATTCCTGTCTGGCTGTCTATCTGACAGAACGGTATCTCGAGACCTAACTTGTCTAGAGTCCGGTAATGTTTTATGAAATTTCATTTGTAAATATGTAACACCAAGTTCGCTGATGAAGCACGCCACTCCACGGTATTTTGCAGAGCGTTAGCAAAGTTTATTACACTAGCTTTATGGGTAACAATGTATAACGGGAAAAATATCGCATGGCAAATATTTTTGCTGCAAACGGAGATTAATAATACTCATATTTTTTACGTATGAAATATAATATTATGCAGAATAACTACTACAACACGTACGGCTTTATCACTTTGTAACTTATATAGTAACCTTTATCGCATTTTAACATTTGTATGAAATCCAACTTAATAAATACAAAATTTAATGTATCATGTGCAAAATATATCGAGAAAAATTTCATCTGTAGTATGTTATTAACATTCTATTCTAAATAAAAATATGATCAATTATGGTCCATGTCAATCCGTGGGATTTAGCTGAGCAACCATAAAATATACCACTTAGGAGGATCGTGGAATCTCTGTTTTGTTTCCAAAGATGTTTTAAAACTTCTTTTCTGTATAATGTATCAAGTCTACTTGTGACAGTGACATGATCTAGAGACTTCAAATCTTGTCTCTGTTGTAAATCAGAGGCTAAATTTTGGGCACGGTTCAGATAATTAGGTTAGAATTTATAGATTCTGAACTATCAATACGTTAATTCTTATATTATTTAACTGCTATACTGTATTTCACTCATTAGGAATTCCAATAGTTGTACAAGGAATGTACACAGATGCGGTGAGGGGAAACTTTCTACAGCAAACGGGCGGGACTGTGTGGACGAGAACGATTGCAAGGACAACCCGTGTAGGAATGGAGGAGTGTGTATCAACCAGGAGCTCAGGATCAGATATCTCTGCGTGTGTCCTGCCGGCTTCCTGGGCAAGAAATATGACGTGGCGCAGGAGATACATACAGTCAAGTTGGGGATGGGTGTACTGGCCACAATCCTTGTCTGCTTACTCTTCATCCTCAGTAAGTTGCTGGACATTCAGCTCCATGTAGTTAAATCACCTTGAGTTTTTACTATTAGTACTATGTAAAAGGTAATAAACTTGTACCTCCTTATATCCGTTGTATAATTAGGAAAAATATTTTTGTTAATACTCATCCAAACGCGTTATAACTTTGATATCTTTTACCGGTTATCCAGAAGTAAACTCAAACTTTTTATATTTAATTGTGTAATATTTTTAAATTATGTAATTAAAAAGAAAAATCTAAAAAACCTTTGGAAATTTTATTATAAAATATTTAAAATAATACCTACATCATTCGTTATTCTAGGAATAAAATAAGGACAACAAATTACTTAAGGTTAACATTCTCCTGGGGGAGGGGTCTAGGTTATCCAGTTTACTGACTAAATTGGTCAGTTATTCCAAGTACTTTTAATACTGAATGGTGCCGTGTAATAGCTAAATCTATCTTTTATGAACAATTGAGTTAGCTTTTTCTCTTCTGCAAACTGTTACATGGACTTGGATGCGACTGTCCATGTGCTGTGTAAACTTACGGAAAAGTTAATGGTTGTTTTGATCTCAATACATTATAATAGATTGTATCTTGTACTGAAATATCACTAGTTAAAACACTATGTAATTTTAAAAAAATTTAAAAAGTGTAAATGGGGTTTTTGTATAAAATAAAATACATTTTTAAATAAATTACTCTTATTATCACGAGCCTGGGATCAATGCAGTGTGTTTGAAATGCCTTCTCCATTTCAGGCTGCCAGGTTTTTGATAATATTATGCTGTATTCTTTGATAAAGTTATTTTATTTAGCTGAAGTTAGAAAAATAAGATACATTTTTTAATACAGGTGATTTGTGCGCTGCTGAAGCGTAATGTCGTTAGATGTAGCTTAAGCAATAATCGGTTAATATGGCAAATCAATGTTCAAAATGACTTCTCTAACATAATCAGATAGTTTTAGACAATGTAATTATTAAAACTATTTTTCATTTCTAATTTTGTTTTCTTCTTTATTATTTATTCTTTCTATATACATTCTTGACCAGGATTTCAATACTCGTTTTGAAAATATTCCTACTTAGTTTTAAGTCCCACCACAGCAAACATATTGTAAGTAAATTTATTAGCCCCCTTATGACATATTTCTTTCCGCATATATATATTTATATATATTAATTAAATCTGTATAAATGGCAATAGCCGAATTTAATTTTTTCAATAAACATTGAATCACAAAAAGTACTTGCTCCGCCGGGATTCGAACCCGGATCTCTCACTTGCCGGGTGAATGTGCTACCATTACACCACAGAGCCCTCACTTTTTACGATTCAATTATTTTGTATTTGGCCATACCTGTCACATATGCGTTTAAATAACCAAACTAACATATGATCGGAAGACCAAATACCTGTCAAATGACTTTTGTTTACATTAATTAAATCTGTATAAATGGCAATAGCCGAATTTAATTTTTTCAATAAACATTGAATCACAAAAAGTACTTGCTCCGCCGGGATTCGAACCCGGATCTCTCACTTGCCGGGTGAATGTGCTACCATTACCCCACAGAGCCCTCACTTTTTACGATTCAATTATTTTGTATTTGGCCATACCTGTCACATATGCGTTTAAATAACCAAACTAACATATGATCGGAAGACCAAATACCTGTCAAATGACTTTTGTTTACATTAATTAAATCTGTATAAATGGCAATAGCCGAATTTAATTTTTTCAATAAACATTGAATCACAAAAAGTACTTGCTCCGCCGGGATTCGAACCCGGATCTCTCACTTGCCGGGTGAATGTGCTACCATTACACCACAGAGCCCTCACTTTTTACGATTCAATTATTTTGTATTTGGCCATACCTGTCACATATGCGTTTAAATAACCAAACTAACATATGATCGGAAGACCAAATACCTGTCAAATGACTTTTGTTTACATTAATTAAATCTGTATAAATGGCAATAGCCGAATTTAATTTTTTCAATAAACATTGAATCACAAAAAGTACTTGCTCCGCCGGGATTCGAACCCGGTTCTCTCACTTGCCGGGTGAATGTACTACCATTACACCACAGAGCCCTCACTTTTTACGATTCAATTATTTTGTATTTGGCCATACCTGTCACATATGCGCTTAAATAAGCAAACCAACATATGTTCGGAAGACCAAATACCAATATCTATATTGTGTATATATATATATATATATATATATATATATATATTGTGTGTATATATATATATATATATATATATATATATATATATATATATACATATAATCTTTAAAATAAATATGTATGTATATGTATTCGACATCCATATATTATCCTTCCTTCAGTGCCTCAAACCGAAAAAAAACTCACACCTCTGTATGTTTACCTACTCTTGCCACGTGTTCACGGAGTCCACGATGAGTGAGGAGAGAGACTGGGGCCCATCACTAGCAGCGTGTCGGGCCCGCGCAGAAGGTGATATGAGCGCACCACACTTTGACGTCCTTCGAAACTATGCGTACGAAGGCAGTAGCAGCATATCGGTATCACTATCATCTCTGGTGTCAGGTACGTGATTTATTTTTACTGAACACAATACTGGTTGCAGTGTATCGGCAAATCGGTTTTACTATTATCTGCAGTGTCAAGTACGCCTTAATTTTGATTACCAAAATACTGGTATCAGTGTATGAGGCCAGAGGCAGCATATCATTATCACTATTATTTATGGCACAATGTACGCCATTTAGTTTTACTAACCATAATTTTGTACAGTGCACGATTATAGTGACTTCATATCGTTTATAATATCTTCGTTATTCATTTTAAAATGGAAATTTTTAACTTTCAGATATATCATATATATTTTTTCATCATAATTTTTATTCCTTAAATTTACTAGAATACTTTGATTCTTCCACGAAAATAACCATTCTTTTCGTAGGATTAATTAAAACCCTGTAATATATTATTTCATCACTGAAATAAAAGTTTAGTGGAAGGAAAACCAAACATTACAAGACCGCCTTCAGATAAACAAATTTTAATTAAAAATCTGACCTCTGGCCCGTGATTGGTTACTGTTGTTCATATAAAGAAACATCTGCCATCAAACCTCCTCCGGATATTCACTTGATTACTCTCAGTTATTTTGCGTTGAAATGTCTTACCAGCAGTGATATTTTTCTTAAGCAAACATTTAATACTTATTAGTTTTTAATGTAAAGTTACAGTACTAATATATTTTTAAACTTCTTCCCTAAATTGCAAGTCTAGTCTGAATGAAACAATTTACGCAACATTAGAGGAATCGCTGCATTTTCCAATGGAAAGTATTCTGCATGATGCTTGTGATAATTATGGATACTAATCGTGTATGTTCCTCCCTCCAATAGTGTATGCTATTGAAATAAACCGAGATACAAATATTTTATTTTAACCATCCCTAGCTCCCTTTCAATGTCGAATTACGTAAGATTCTGAACAAATATTGCTGTAAAAACAAAAAATAATTGTTAATTCTTGCAATGGTCATTAAGAAATATTGGGTTACACATATGAAATGGTTCTGCATTTCACGTCTCCTAACTTACTCTTTTCTATTACGTATTATTGAACGGTGTATGCTAGTAGAGCACACAGTTTACCAAGCTCTTCCTTCTCTAACAGAAGTCGGAATCCTCAAAGTGTGAAGAGGATGAAAGGAACACGTAACAATCGTTATCACTCCAACCTGTTTAACCTCCATAAGCTTTAAAATGTGGTCATTGTATTGTGTAGAGTCGGATACTTCGCAACTAAACATGTGGGGCACCAAGTTCTCCAAGCTCTCCCTTCTCTACCAGAGGTCGGAATGTGAAGATGACGAAAGGAACACTTAACAGTCGCTATCTATTCAATGTGTTTTGTCAACTTTTTCAAAACAAATGTGATATATTTCGTGTACAGATCGCATCAGCAGGATTTTAGTAATATAATTTTAGTGTTTTTACAGTACATGTGAATTTAAACTTTTGCGTTAAAAAAAAAGATTAATTATTTGTATAATAAAACTTATAGTTATATTGATATATATATATATATATATATAATTACATTATATTCTTTTATGTTCCTATGAGATTAAGGAATTAAATACTCTCCATTATAGATCGCCCAATGACAACAAAATAAGATACAATTTTACTTTAAACGGTATTACTTAATTGTATTTATAACTGTTTTTCACTGGTACAGATGTAAGTGGTTTATACATAATTTATATTATTGATAAAATATGCAAACAACCTGTAGATATGAATATTTATATAATAACTTGTAAATACTATAATCTCAATGTGATTAATAGTTTAAGAGTATATGTATATATTTTAACGTACTACTGTTCAATTATGAAAATGCTACTGTATATACTTTAAACATTTGAGTATTTTTTTTTATAAACTTCCTATTTATATTATATCCTGTTGTCTTTCTCTTTAATATTCCCATTTTTATTTCTTATTTAGACTGGGTCTTAAATAAAGAAGACAGAAAAGAGTGGGCGTAGGATGGACAGAAATGTCGAGAGAGGGTTTAGAACACGATTCTGAAAATTTTCAGTGTCATCTCTTTATCTAGGGGGGAAATATTTAAACATTTAACTTATATTCAGCAAAATGATGACGTAATTCCACTATCGATATTTAATGTCTTAAAACCACCTCTAGTCATAAAATGCATACATGTTTTCTAATTAATACATATTATGTATCCAAATACATTAAATAGATCTATTTACATGCCGTTGTCTGAGCGTCTTAGGGGTTAACAATTAGAAGACTATAAAATAGAAAAACATTTTGGGTTTCAGAGACAAATTTTAAATAATGCAAAAATGTCGTAGAGAGTTCGGTAACGACCCTTATTGCGTTCTGTCACATCCTTTGATACTCAATTGTATTGGTTTACTGATTTAGCTATTGAAATTGATATTTTACACTAACATTGGATTAAATTTCATAAGGTTTTCTAGTATATTTCTTTATGCAGATTTCGTTATCATCACAAATAATTTAAAGAAATGTCTGAATTCCAGAAATCATCGTGTTCTGTAAAATCATTATTTCTGTAAAAACATAACACATAATATTTTAAGAAGGGAAATATTCTGACTTCCTTCTGATTTTACGTTACGAGGTTAAGAGTAGAAAGATTTTGATAAATTGAGATGAATCTTTTCTGATAAAGGCGCCCTGTCGTTATGCGCCATCAGTATATACATTGGTGATATACGGTAAAACGCTCAGTGTGTATTCTGTTATTGTAAAAACAAAATTTAAGGTTGATAAGTTGTTGTGAAGCTATTAGACGGTAAATTATTATTTTAATAACAGCAAATATCATTTTTAAAAACATAAAAGTGAAACTTTTATTTGGCTATTTGTATATAGAATACATACCTCTAGGCCAAATTAATAATATATACACTTTAGAATTATTCAGATTTCATAAATAAAAAATAAATCTTAACTCTTTGAGGAGACAGGACCAAATAAGTAATAGATATCATATCAATTATAGTCATATTTTGCTGACTGAACCATTGGGACGTCCACACAAACCATCAGTGCATCATGATGGTTTCCTTAAACTTGAGATTGACAAACCCATTTCGCTTTTCAGAGTACGTTATATAAGTACCTATGAAAACAGCCTGTAATAGACCTCTGATGCCCATATTTTAAGCTTTTAAGACGAAGGAAATGATCAACTATATTAAATGCCTTAACCCCCACATAGTACTCTTTGCTGACGAAAGAAAATACTATTTTATTTACAAAGGAAAACTTATTAATTCAATGTACTTTTATTCCACAAATAAAATATAACTCTATCGCTAATAACGTTTTGATAAACTTCAATTTAATTTTGAAATAAGTGTAAGGTTTTGAATGTTGAAATTTGTCCGGTTCACCTATTCCTAAGTGTGCAATAAAAATCTGACGCCGTCACAGACATGATTCCTGGAATCTGGAGTCACGTTCGTCTGAAGAGTTTCGAAAAAAATCTTGTATAAGAAGATCAAAATAAACTATATTTCAGGAAGGCCTAATACTTAGAACTACATTCCCTATGATCGTGTTGTTACTGATTAAAATTTGTAATGATTTATGGGGAATTGAATCTTATATATACGTGTTCATGATAAAGTAATTGATGGTTATAATATTTAGATTCATTACTTGAAATTCGGAGTCAATTTTTTTACCAAAGATAATGTAAAATACAACGCCTTCCTAAGGTTTTACGCAAATTTTATTTGAAAAAAGCATAAATCAGGTATTAAAACCATCAAGTGAAGATTTCTTTGGGTTTTTCGGGAGCGTTGTAAACAGCTAACGCATTTCCTGGGCAATCAATCACATTATTGTATCCTCCTCTCTCGGCCTTATCTTCATCATCCGGTGCAATTTACAAAAGAAAATGTACAAAACTTCTGTAGAAAATGTAGGACATTGAATCTGCAAAAGTAAAATAACTATGTATGTATTTTACGTATTTTATAATATTATAAAAATTTATATATTTATTTCATATTCCATTTTATTTATTAAAATTAAAAGGATCAAATATATATATATATATTTGAATGTTAGTGTGTTTTAGCAATCTAAATGTTTTGCAAAGCTTCAAAATATAGGATTTAAACTTGTATGTTCATTCTGGATTGGTAAAAGTAATTTACAGTATGTACATTTCGGCAATAAATATATTTTATTTATTAAAACAATGGTTCTTATTGAAATTTAAAGAAGATATATTTTACAATACAAACATTGATCTATGCGATTATTAGATAAGGATAAAGTTTTATTTAAGGTTTCTTATAAAATAATAGATAAATTAGTATATTTTCAAATTATTTATACCATAATATATTTTGTATCAATGGCCAAATCGTTACATGTTAAAAAAGTATTCCAACTTGACAGTTCAGCACATATGTTGGTATCCATCTCGGTGGCTGTCGAGTCTTTGCCTGGAGTCTGGAATAACTGCTTAACTTATTGCAGGCGATAACGTGTACTTTGCTCCTTGGAGTGCTGGCAGCCATAGTCCCAGTCCCCGAGTCTTGCTTGGCACTTTTGCCTTCCCCTGTTCCGTCCTTATCAACTCATGAGATAGGTCTCGATTACAGTAGTCTAATAGTCGGCGAGAAACTCTACCAAAAATTTAACTATTATTAGCCCCCCTGGATATCCGTATAGATATTTCACTGCCTCTTACTGTGAGCCTTAATTTATTTCAGCAAAAACAAAATTGGAGCCGGTCTGTCATTTATCAGTACTTTAAGATTATCACTATCATAAAATCCGTAGTAGCTCTAGTGCTTCGTGTATAAAGTCCAACTTAACTCATAATATTTGTGAATCCCTGAAAGAACTTTTGGTACCGGTATTAGAAGAGCTACCTTAGAAAATACTAGAGTACGTATGATGCATTTAATATGCACGGAATAACTTGATGATGAAGATGATTAACACCAAAGTGTAACAAGTTATTTTAACCTGTTAGCGTTTATGGCCTAGAGAAGTAATATACTTTTCATAATTTAAAATTTTTAACACGAACTGCAACATTTCCGTAAAAATATTTCCTTGATTGCTGCATTAATTAAAAAGTATTAAGAAAATTTTGCAGCGATTTTCCTGCTCCTACATATGGTGCATTAACACAATTATAAATTTATAATACTTATGAGTTTCAGTTACTAACAGTCAAAATTACCTTAATATTACTATTGATAACAAAGTTAACGTTTAAATATTTTTAATAATAAAAACTAGGCCCACGATTAAATTTATATGCTGTGTGGTTTACTATTTGTTTTAAAACATAGCTTGTACAATTAAAGTCTTTAGATAGCTTTATGTTTATACATTTTAAGGATTTAAAAATGTTGGATATCAAATAACAGATGTATAAAATAATAACCCTCAAATAAATAAATATCATTATTACACATTCAAAAGTACATTTCCTTGCAACCTATATAGCCGACAACTCATTATTGTTCACCGGAAACTTCTAAATTGAAAACTTTTGAAAGTTTATTTAGATCTAATTCAATGCAAAACTTTGCTAATTAACTTTACTTTTGATTTGAGTTATAAGTTAAACATTTTCAATTGTCTTTTATGAACATTTATAAAATGGTATGTATGTCAGTCTCCTGTAAACGAGTTTTATGAGTGCCTATAATAGATTAAATACAGAAATACACCTTAGTGATATGCTTTTTAATATTTCAATTTAACTAACCAATATTGCATTTTGAATAAAACATTTAATATTTTAAGCAAAATACAGGCAACAAAAAAAAATTAAAAATATACCACAGGGTTATTAAATAAAGCTATGATAATGTTTTATATATATAATACATTGATATATAATAATATCAACGTATTTATATGTAATAATATCATGATCGACAGTATGTTGCTATCAAATCCTCAGATGATAATTATAGTGAAATTTTTTTCTGGTACCTACTATCTTTACACTATATACCCTACCTAAATAAAAAGGTGTTAGTAGCATATATCTGTATGCATTACAATGTCAAAACCACAAACAAATATGGATTATAAAAAATAATGTTATTATTGAAGAACCTAAAGGCCCTTATTATGATAACCTGCTTGTACGAATTCAGAATGAAAAAAACATGCATAAATCCTAGGACAAATTTAATACTTACGCCTCACTTGAAGCAAGATGTAACTTTTTACATCTTTAGGCCAAATACAAACAATAATAACGAATGCCATTCCCTATGCTTTTTGCCACTCTGTAGGAGCTTAGAGTCTCAGATGTTCCAGAAACCTTTGAACTAGCATCAGAAAGTAGAATTATAACCAGCAGAACCAAGTAGACTAGTGTGGGTAAAATTAGTGATTAAATCAACAAAATATTCTAAATGTTGGAAGTGAGATATAAATCCACTTAAAGCACGTTGGTGGGTGTTATATACATATATACTATCGATATTATTTTTTGCCTTGATCACAATTAATTTATGTAGAATGTTCTTTGGTTTCTTTGTTAGACGAAAATCCCAGGATATTTAGATATTTATAATAAATAAAAACCCTGACATGTTTGACAGAATAAAGCAATATACTTTCTTTCACTAAAAATTACAAATGTAAAGCTTTTAAATTTAGAACGGAATAGAAAGCGATGCGACCTAAACGTATTGAAAACCCCGACACCTCAGCTCTGAGAACGATGGAATTCCTCCCAGAGTGGCGTTGTCCCAGATTTTAAATTATATATATTATCTTCCTGCATTAGCTAACCTAATACGACTTGCTGAATTATTCATGTGATTCATTAATTACAATTAAATGTTATGTTGCATAAAATAATTTAATATTTTACAGATAAATTAAATTTTAGATGGGATGATTGATATCGCGTAAGATGTTACCGGTCTTCCTTACAACTATATTCTAGGGGTAATCACGATTTATTCCGATTATTGGTTACGTTTATGAATTAGCCAAAATCCTCCGAACAGTGTTCAACATTAATTTATCTTAGAGCTTCACTTGCCTAAAGTTAAAAAAATGTGTGATTAATAACCATTATCGTTTAAACGAAGACACACACGTCTAGTAGGCCTATGCAAAGGAAACATATCTTTAATAGATTACCATTGTGTTGCCACCATAAATTTTATGTAGGGCGAAACCCAATGAACAGTGTTTGACCTCATAGTCAGTAAATTCCAGTACGTGTAATGATAAAGTAGGATTAGAGTCTAAGGCTTTTTCTTGAACATATAACTCTTGAACATCCAGCTAATATTATCAAAAGAGATTTGTGAAGCTAAGACTTACTCTGAATTGATATGTGTTTTCCACACCTGATTCGGTCCTGTACATGACAAGTGCATTTCAGGTTTAATATTCCCATATTTTAATATAGCTCTTACTTGATTCTTATGTTAGGAGGAGACATATTACATAATACAGGAAGCCAAGGTAGTGAAGCTGGCTTTAGATAACCAGTAATTGTTCTCATAATATTATGTAGTTGAAAATTAATTCCTCTCACATGGGCACTATTCAAAACGGTGTAGTGATTTGCAGTGAAGTGTACTAAGAACAAAAGAGACATGCGTAATGCCAATTAATTAGCATCCCCATGCCTCAGTATGATGTTTGTCCTAGTTCTTACTTTAGCTGCTGTATTGTATATGCCGCTTTTAAATTAAAATGTCTTTCAAGTGCCACTCATAAATACTGTGGTTTGTCATTGTTTCTATAAAACCAACGAAATACAACATTAGTTTGTATTTAACAAAGTTATTATTAAATAACACATACAAATTCAGTTTTATTGCTATTAGGTTTAAGTATTCAAGCATTAAAATGTTTTACGAGACCATCGAGATCGGTAGTAATTGTCCTTACTTTTGTTCTGAATGAAATTTATTTAATTAACATGTTGTAAATAAAAATATTTTCTACCCAAATCTAGCACCATTAAAAAGCAACAAAGTTTGATTCCGCTCCTGGAAGGTATTGTAATGTACCGGCGAACTATTTGAAAGATTCGCTTAGTCTCTTTCCCTGGGATTTTTTTAGTTTTTGCAAATCACAGTGTAATCATCACAATTTAACAATAAGATAAACTTTTGAAATAATCAAGGATAAAAATAATTCCAATAAACAGGATAATTTAAAACAGTGTAAAATATGGAAATCAATACGATAGAATGCATACTGATCATACGTAACTGGTCGGCAGTTGCCTAATTTTAAGCCAATTACGAGAGAGCTCCGCCACTTGAACTCGTCTGTACAGACTGCTGAAGAGCATTGGCAGTTTCATGTTAAAATCTGTTGACGGAATATGGTTCTCTATACCGAGCCTGAAACATCTTAATAAGATTTATAGTGTAAGCAATGTGATATTTGACGCGGTATATACTAAAGGATTTAATGTAAGCAACGCTACCTTATGTTTAGCTTACTGTCAACCATTGTAGACATTTTTAGTATCATGTATTTATATTTTTAAACGTTACAGAAGAGCAAACATATAAAAGTTTTTAAATGAAATTAAAAGATATATTAATGAAGATATGGATAGAAGGCCTTTATTTATAGACACTACGTTCCAACCCTTAATAATGAAACCTTGCTTCTGTTTTAAATAAAAGGAAACTCATCACTTCAAACTTCCTGAGCTGCTGAAGTTATTGTTTTGTGGATTATTCCTTCTCTTACTTTTTTGGTCCACGGAATGTATTTCGATATATACTTTACTTTACCAAGCATGAAATCATTACAAATATATAGTGCTCCCAATAACCGTACAATCAGCATATCCCAGAGCAATTACATTATCTGGTGAAACGATATGAGGATACGATATTGTCATAAATAGATACTTCTCATATTTTAAAGTTAGTTCCTTTTGTAGTGTGTTTTTGTGTACTGTAAGATATAACCAAATAATCACACTTTCTTGACAAAAATAACAAGAAAACACGGTTACGTGTTATCTGAATAACATTAGGAAATTAAAAGTTCAATGTAAATCTACATTTCAAATGTAAACAAGAACGCAAAGAAGTATCAATCTGCACTCAATGAACTATTACTTCAAATCATCAAATAGCTGCTTGATTAGTAGAGCGCTGCAATGTATGTATTTAGTTTTACACAGGAGTGTAATGAGAGCCATGTGCGGTGATTCACTATTGACTACCAACTGTTTACATACCTTAGTACGTGGAATGCAATGGTTTCGTTCAAATATAATTTGGTTATATACTTGTAATAACTCGTCGGAGGGTTTCAGATGTACGAGAATAAATAAACTTGTACGTATTAGTCATTACTAATTAATGTATTAATATAAACAGTTTGAAAAACTGTTAAATCGTCTTTAACTTATCTTTGATATGTAACATGGTCTTACTGATATTTCCTTTGCGACAAACAGTTTTTTAATGGAACATCCATTTAAAACATCATTTCTTTAATAGTTCCTTCTTAGCTCGCTTGTATAAGTATACTAAAATTGTTGAACTATTATGTCGATCATGTAAATGTAATAACAAGTAAATAATATTATAGTTAACTTGAATAATAGCATGCCCAGATTCAGTAATACAGTCTTATAAAACAATAAATGTCGAAAATGAATACTTTGTACTACGAACATATAAAGCAACATGGAAGGTCAGTTAGTATGATCACGGCTTAATAATTATTTAAAAATTTTAGATAAAGCATTAATACTTTACACTGTATATACTATACATAAATATCAACTTTTAACTAGGAATATCTTATATTTCAGTACATCATTTAACGGCCCACAAAACATGCTAAGACAACTTGAAACAAGTCCTGAAGTGAGTAAAAGTATAAGCTACACAACTATGTGTTTAACATCTATTAAAGCAAAAGAGTGAAATTAGCTGTTTAAAGAACTAATTTAACAGAAACTTTTGTGATAGTTGCACTTTTATTTGTAATGAGATTCATGTTGCATTCCATTTGATATCACTCAACCGTAACTGATGTTTGCATGATGAATGAATCCCTAAAGCAGACTCGTCCTTTGAACTAAACTCTCCGAAATGTTTATGTTTTTGATTATACATATTTATTCATATTATATTGCTCTTAAAGGATTGGTTGTTATTTTCCTCATCCCTCATAGCACCTGCAAATGGCATTATTTTTTGTAGTGGTAAGTATTTTGTGAATAACATCCACTGTTCACTTTGTCATCATAGAAGTAAGGATTATTATAATATAACGATAATTAAGTGGGTTTTATTGTAACACAATGCAATATAGTTATGATAATAACTCCTAGCAATCTTAGAGCTAAAGAGACTATGATATATTAGAAAACCTAAATTATCCCAAATATTAAGTTTTCCATACATGCAAATATAAATATAAGGCATGCCTCTAATTATTGCCACAATTTTTAAGAACATTACAGATTAAAACACATTTAGCGGTAGTTAGTTACTCATTCAGCTAGTTAAGTAAGAGTGGGATTTTCAACGGAACTTCGTTTCCCTCTTTTTGCCTTTTTTGGTGTTTTATTTAGCTGAAGATATAGGGCTGTCTATTTTGTAAATGGAACCCAATTATTTACAATACTTTTGAGATTTAATCTAAATATATATTAATTGGCATTCTACACATGTTTATTAGAATAATTCTTTTACAGCCTTTATTTAAAGTTATGACCTTCAAATTGCGAGTGTATCTGATTTGAGATTGGGATTGTATGATATCACTAAGAACCTCATACTCCAAATGATGCAACGGCGTGCGTAGTTACAAAATGTGACCGTAGTTACTCGGTTGCATAGAAAATGAGTATTCTTTTACTGTTTGGTTTGAGATTGCTACATGCGAGGTAGCTGTTATAGTTTTATCTTATAATGCCATAAAACATTACTGCAAATTAGAATTTTGTACAAATAAAATGAAAAATTAGTTTATGAACAAAATACATATAGAATCCTTATTCTTCTTTTGGGTCATTCTATCACATCATAAATAATCCTTTTACATAGTGAACTGAAGTTGAGTATGCCGTCTCACTTAAACAGAGGTTGTTATTTTATAGTTTGAGTGTCCAGTAGGATGGTCTTTCATAATTGTTTCCAAATATTTTTCTCATTGTATAATTGAATAAAGTCTTAATTTTATATTAGAATAAATCTTATACCTATAGAAGAAAATCCATATTCAAGTGTGTCAACTTTCCACAACTTGTAATATTTTCCAAAATTTACTAACAACATTTATTCTGGAGAAGAATTGTATTAGGTTGAAGACCCCACTGATTTTTAAGGCCTCATATACTGTAAGGCTTTCCGATTACCGATGGCTTTTACTTGGGTATCTAAGAAACATAATACACATCGCCATCTGCGGATCTGCTTCCGTGTACTTTTTCCGTATATCTCTGTCAACTGGAAACTTTCCTGAAAGATGGAAAAAAGTATTGTCATACAACATCCTAAGATTTCTGCCCCTAAAAGTGTCCAGAATTTAAGGCCTATTTCGATTTTACCGGCTATATCAAAGATTTTGGAGAAGATTGTAACTCAACAGGTTGTGGAGTTCATTGAAATAAACAAGATACTACCAAAAACTCAATCTGGCTTCAGGAAAAATCATAGTACTTGCTCGGCTTTGGTAAACCTATTTAGCGATTTGATAGACACTAAAGATGCAGGAAAATGCAGCTCATTAGTCTTGCTTGATTTTTCACAAGCCTTTGATGCGATCAATCATGAATTGCTGATAGCTAAGATGAAGTCCTACAGTTTTTGGTGAAAATGTAATTGAATGGATTCAATCTTACATGAATGGAAGAAGCCAGGTGACAAGGCTGGGGATTGAGACATCATCTCCACTTTTTAAGCAGTGAGGAGTGCCTCAGGGCAGTTGCCTTGGCCCAGTGTTGTTCAATTTGTACACCTCTGATTTTCCCAGTTGTGTGCAGAACTGCAAAATGCACCTGTATGCGGATGACTGCCAGCTGCACTTGTCTTACGACGCTTCCTCCGCTGAGGACGCTCTGTTTCGAATCAATGCTGACCTGGAGGAAATTTTCTCTTGGTCGACTGCAAATGGTTTGAAACTGAACGTAGACAAGTGTAGTGTTTTGCATATAGCACCACGTGATCTGGAAGAGACACTGAGGGAGAGAGGTGTGGGTGTTGTGCTCGGGGGTGCGAGTTTGCAAGTCTGCGACCAGGTAAAAACACTCGGTGTCGTACTTGACAGCGAACTCTCATTCTCCGACCATGTCACACATGCTACTCAACGCGCCTTAGGGCGACTAAGGGGCCTCTACAGATTTAGATCATTGCTTCCCGAGTCTGCTAAATTGCAGATCGTGTTGTCCTTGGTGCTCTCTGTATTCTACTACTGCTATCCGGCGTATGGGAACAGCATTTCAAAGGGTGATATTGCCAGAATTCAACGAGTTCAAAACTCGGCTGTGCGCTTCGTGTTCTCACTCCGCAAATTCGAACACGTATCACCCCAACGAGAAGCTGCGAACATAATGCCTATGGACACAGTTTGCAGAGTACTGTCCTCATGTATGGTCCACAAGATCCTTACCATTGAGGAACCTCAGTACCTCAGGGAAAGACTACTGTATCGGGATCAAGTGTCACAAAGGGCCTCTCGACATGGAGGAAATCTTCATCTTCCAAGAGTAAATTTAGAGCTCGGAAGGAAGAGTTTCTCTTATTTCGGGCCAAAGGTGTACAATGACCTTCCTGATAGCCTAAAAGGTCTTGTAAATATTTTTAAATTTAAGAAAAGGGTTAAAGAAAGATTTTGTACATAGGAACTAGCATAATAAGTTATGTGTTTTAAATGTAAATATTCCTATTATATGATTAGCTCTGTTAAGTTTAGTCGTTACAATGTTTGTGTAGTAACTTGAGTAATTCTGTAAAACAGTAATGTAACTGAGAAACGCTCTAATAAAAAGGCATTTTTATTTATTTATTTATTTTCTTTAAATCAGCTTTGAAGGGACTCAGTGGAGTCCTTTGTTCTACTAACTCGATTTGTCTTTGTATATTTATTAGGATATATTATTTAGTGTTTAGATATAAAAATTACATCCAATGTTTATCTAAAAAAGGTTCAAAGATACGAAGATATGAAAAACATTTAATTATTGAAAACACAAATTTTAGGCTCCTTGTTCTTTTATGGTATGTCAATAAACTATTGAATAACGCATTAAGGCAAATTGTATCGAAATCGTTTTTTAAAAATATCTATCCGTGTGATTTTAATAACAAAATGTTTTCAATACCATACTACTGTTTCAGATCTTAAATCCTGAAAAGCACTGCAGCGTAACAGCCATTTATTGATTATATAAAGTTAGTTTTATTCTCATAAAACATTTCTTTAAAGGCAATTATTTTTCTTAAACACAAAAAACATACTTTCCAAGAAATTGTATATATATTATATATAATTATATATAATTGTTATTATACTGTAAAAATAATTTACATTATACTTATATATACTTTCTGAGACATATTCAAAACATTACAGTTGATCCACTTCCAGCAGGCTTATGTTTTGTGATACCATAAATATGTTTATGGTTGAATGACAATAAAAAAGTACATTACAAATAATAACAAACAAACTTATTTATTTATACACAGCTATTATTATTATTATTATTATATACAATCATTGAAGTAATAAATATCAATTTGTAACAAAAACATTTTTAAATACAACTTTTTTAAACCGAGTAGAGCCTTGGATGTACAATATTATTTATAAATTAAAGTTGATGCAATATTATAAAACTTAATATCATTATATAAACATAACCGTAAGATGCATATTAAAAACACATGTATATGCCAATAGTTTCTTCAAATCAGCAAAGATTGTAATGAAATACAAAAAGTTATACATTTGAGTAAATTATTGAAACATTGAAGAAAGAAAATCACAATTTATTGAATTTTACAAAACAGTATTTAAAGGGAAAGGACCGAATTAACTTTTACAACTTTTGGTCTAAATAAAATAAAATTGTAAAATATAAAAACAATTATGTAAGTAAAAAATTACGTAATTGTATGATGCATCTACAGATCGCTATTTGATTTAGTTCCTTGTTGTTTGCTTTGCTTTACTCCTTACCTTTCCCTTCCCTACCATTTGTTTTTCATTTTAATTTTTTGCTCCTTAATACTGATACGAGTATCAAGAATATTAATTACATTAGAAAGTACTGTACAACTTTGGAAGGAGTAGAAGTCTATACATAGCTATAAAGAAGGGTGGCAATCAGTAAACTATGTAGTTATCCAAGTTAGTGACTGAGCTCTGAGATGGATGATTATCGTCAGTAAAAATACATATTTCTGAATATTTAATCACTGTTTCAGAATTTTTATATAAACAGAAGGTTATCTTAAAAATGTAAGCCATATTAATTTTACCAATTATATGATGTATTTCAATTCTTCTGAATATGTGGTAAAACAAATGTGAAACTATCCCTCGAATCAAATTATTTACAACAATTAATAATATCTCCATAATTGTTTTATTTTATTGCTAAAAAATTAGTTTTATTTTATCTTTTGGGGGCACTAGTATCTTATATAGTTATAAGTTATATATAGTTTTATGTGTATTTTATTATAATAAATATACTATGTGAGTATTAATTTAGTGCACGTTTATTAATTTTAATATAAACCTTCAATAGATAACATTGTAAGCTAAACACTATATTACATTGTATTGGACACTCAGTTACTATAAAATAGTGATAAAACAATTAAAATCCCATTAAATCAGTTACATCAAAGGCAACAATGTTTCAGTTAAAAATCAATTGATAAAGCAATATAAAGATAACAATTTTTAAACCCCGCCAAGGGAAAGTGTGTGGGCTCAACTTATTAATATTTTGCTCATTAAGGAGATCGTAAAGTATTTATAATTGGATTATGGGATATTCGTTCGCCCAATTTAATAAGTAGCAGAGTGATTAGTTTTGATTGATACCACTGTGGTTTAACAGAAGCTTATAACTTTATAATTGAATGTGGAGGAATTATGTTCTGTATCTTTTTGTTGATACAAAACACAATATAATGTTAAATTATTGTAGTTATGTAAAAACGTTATAAACTTACTTTTCGCTGAGGGAATATTTTTGTATTGTTTGTAATTTTAATTGTATTTAAAAGTTAATTTAAAATTCTAAACACTACATCAATTGAAAATTTCTTGTACTATGTCATAATAATATTTACACAATTTAATTTTTTTCCAATTCCTTCTTCATATATAAAAGATAATTCAAAAAATAAATTATAACACCTTTTTGATCTAAAAATTTAGTAATTTAGCTTTACGTGAAACATTTAGTAAATTCCTTCTCTAAGAAATTGAATAAAATCATTAAAAAAATAACTTTAGAACGGATTAGAATAATGTTTAGATCACCATAATATACTCAAGGTACTTTGCCGGCTTTTTAGCATTTAAGTTATATTTCAATAAGTTACTCTTTACCTCATCAAAAAGGAAATTCTTTAAAATGAGATGAAGACTATACTAGTAATCACCGCAATCAATACTGTCAAAAATCAGGAATTTTCAGAGGCAAAAAAGAAAATTCGTTTATGTAGCAAGATGTCCTGTGTGCCTTGGACTCTAAGATGCCAAATAATTTTTGGCACTGAAAATGTACTAAAGATACCAACAGGGCTGCTGCCTTACTGGGCATGCTCTGTGGGGTTGCAGCTGATTAGTTGCAGGTTTTGGCATATTTTTAGTAATATTTTTGTGCAGGTTGAGATGATTAGATTTAATATTTTTGTGCGTGAGAAATACTGTTCCATACTGGGCTGTGCTGTTTATGGATTTTTAAACTACTGTAGAAAAACTTCATTGTATAATAAATATTATACTTTTTCTGAAAGTTTTTAAACACACCGACACCGAATATTTGCCTGGATATTTGGTTATATCACTTTAATTATAAAAATTCTGAAAAAAATGTGAAAGTCTACCTGAACTCTTTACAAGAAACTTCTTTATACTCTCTTACTTACTTTTTAAATTCTCAGTTTTTTGCACTATAAAATATCACATAAATTTTTAAAGAAGAAGCAGTCCAAAAACTTAAAAATTCCTAAGACTAAGCAGAACGTTAATATCATACCGAAGCAGTAGAACAGATGATAGGTCAAAATGTCAGTCTAGCTCAAACGTCTATGGTGGAAAAGCACAATTTGTTTAGCAGAAAAAACTACGTCATATTGTTTATAATTTTTCTTTCTTTCTGTATCGCCAATTAATATTAAGGTAGTTCTTAAGAAACGTCTCAGCAAAATGTATAAACTTTGCTTACAGATCGTTCTGAAGACCTGTGAACCGTCTGTTGTGAATCGTTTAAAAATCCTTACTCACCACTAGTGCAATATAGTTATAGAAATATTTATTAAGCGAGTATCTATAACAATTAAAATTTTACTTAACACGTATTAGTTTTAATATTGTACAAGAAACACATTCTTGTAATTTGGAGCGGAAAAAAGTTTTTTTCTTATTTTAAATCGTTGATTAATAAAACTTCTTACATTGGTTTTATGGCTTTATTAACACAAACTGTATTAGCCTTTATTTATTTTGTATGTTTATTAAAAGACGAATTATTGTTGTGTACCAAATATCATATGAAGAATTTATATTTAATATTATAGTTATACACATTTTACAACATTCAAATAATACTAAAGTCGACATGATTAAAAGGAAAATATTTTGTTTTAATATACATTTTAATTTGTATTTAATACACTCGTTATTTTTATATAAACTGGACAAATTATTTTCGTACAAATGCAATGAACCACTTTACAGTACTTATTTTAAATTAAATAAGATAAGTATTAAACAAAATTCTTCACTTTGTTTATGATTATCCAGAAATCAAATTTTAACAAAGAAATATGGTTGATAAATATGATATTAATAATTATGCTATAAAACTCTAACAAACTTAGCTAGAAGCATGTTGAAGCCAATTATTTGCTAATGAGTTATTTTCAGTAGTTATAATATTATTTTATATATTACGATTAATTAAAAGTACAATAAAGTAAAGCAGAAGTACTTTAGAAAATATTTTTTTTAATAAGTTTTCATCATAAAAACACAATACTACATATACATTAATACTTATTACAAATAAGCTTAACAAAGTAACTTTCAAATTAAACATTATTTAAAATATAAGTAGTATTAGTTAAAGAGCTTTATTTTAGACAAAAATCACATCCATTTATTAAAATAACATATTTGTTAATATTGCGTTATTAACTATTAATTACTAATAATGATGCAACGCGCCCTACACTGCATAATGTTCAGTATTCGTATTTGAACTTCGTATCTGTTTGAGATCACATGCTCCAATCTTATTTACAATACGAACATAATTTAAGCCGAACATCTCTCCCTTCCTTGCCACGTTAAGATTCGAAAGTATTTTATTTAAATCAGGAAATTCCTTAAAATGATATCTCATAGGCAAATTACCTTATTCGGCATTTCATAGGTACAAAAAAGAACATTACGCATCAATGATTGTAACTCATCTTCTTTTTCAAACGCTACGTACACCTTAAGGTATATAGTTAATCGATAATACTAAAACTAAAATGTTAACACAATAAATTCACCCAAGCCATGGTTGACGACAAAATTCCTTTTACATCACGCGTCCTAAATAATAAACTGAAAAAACAAACAAAAGATAATTTAAGTAATAATATTCCAGGTAGTGTAGTATTATATATTTTGTACTCGTATTAATTAACATGACATGAATATGCTACTAAAGTTTGGCAGCACAGACAGTATACAAAGTAACTCATAAATAAACTTTAGTTTAACACCAAACCCTAGACATAAAAGTGAATTTTTTTACAAGCACAAGACACCTAAAAAAATTTTTAAACATGTATATTAATGAAGGATACAACTGTAAAAATTAAAATAATAACTTTAGCAGGCCGGTTTCAATCTCCAAGTTAACTTTATGATGGAATAAAGCCAATAATGAACGCAAAGACCCTACAAACTTAACCAAAGTGCTTCGATAACACAATATTCTTAATGTGAATGAAGCTTTTAGAATACAAAGGGTTGGATGTTTTGGGAATACTGTTTTCCTTGGATAACTGTTGATGTGATATTTTGATTAAACTTATGTGTGTATAAGTATTTTAATATACCAGATTAAGAGTGTTTACTCGTTATGTTAAGTATGTGGATATTTTTTTGTTTAAAAATTAATGGATAGTTTGCAACACGTAGCTTTAAATACATCACTTAGATTAGTTGAAAATTTCATTGAAATTTAGTTATTATATACATATATTGAAACTTAATTTACAATATTTTAAAATTGATGAGAATACAATGGTGAATATTTAACTTTTATTAAATACCCAGTAATACAGGTCTGCCTTATGCTCGCCAGTGTTATTTTTAATACAGGTCTACATGTTGTTTCAAAACATTGTATGTTGTCTTACAAAATTGTATTTTTAAACACCCTTACCTTCTGTCATTCTGTATAACCAAGAATCCACACGTCATCATACTATTAATAGAATTA
Source organism: Homalodisca vitripennis (assembly GCF_021130785.1). Taxonomy (NCBI): domain Eukaryota; kingdom Metazoa; phylum Arthropoda; class Insecta; order Hemiptera; family Cicadellidae; genus Homalodisca; species Homalodisca vitripennis. The sequence goes on from NW_025777890.1 coordinate 78,692, forward strand.
AAGATGTTAAGGGATATGTTTTTAAGTAGAATACTTATGGTTATTGAACGTTGTACTTAAAGTAGACTTGACCTGGACTATCATAGTTTGTATAAAAGTGCGAGGGGAGATGCGTGTATATGGTAATCTATGGAGTCAGGAAGATAAAAATTGAGCTTATACAAAAGTGAGACGATTTATTACTTCCACTTTATTCTCACAGCACAGCTTTCACCTCCCTTTACTAAGCTAAAGAATGCCGAAAAAATATAAATTGTGTATAATTATAAGGTTTACAATATATTTATTTGTAGTATTTTATTATTACGCGTTTCTTAATCTTAGCAAGTAATATAGGTTCCTTATGATAGCGCGTTAGTTTTAACGTAGGTTAAATATAACCGAAACACTACTTTTAACTCGTAAGACCTACTTTGGTATTTATACAGGGTGAATATTCAGTGTTAGGATGACTTAAGAAGTTTTAAACAACAAGAGACATCACAACCAAGTTCTACATACCGTAACTGATAATAGTAACTTACTTTAATGTATACTTTTGTGATCGGATGTCAATTTTGGGGGTCGGCCATTGGGGTAAACAGGAAATATTTAATGACAACATAAGTAGAATTTTACATCGTTTTAAAAATCCAAGTAAGCTGAAAACAATGCCGCAAATCAGAATTCTAAGGGTTGATCCAACGAAGAAATTATTGTGTAAAGTTTTCATTTCAAAGTACATACTAAAAAATGTTCCCTTCAATTAAAGGACCATTTCTCATTAATGGAAAATCAAATACAACAAGTATCAATATATATTTTAAATGTGATATATCTTGTTGTATAAATGTATTAAGTCTCCTAAAAGTAATTTGTCACCCTGTATATTCTGAATACCCACTCGACGTTAAAACGGTGTGTTTTCGTTTATCTTTTAATTCATTGCTATCAGTTATCTGTGGGTTTACAACGATTTCCAGCAAAATAGTTTTTAGTCATGATGGAATACTAAATACACAAAAATATCTCAATATCAACACCAATTAATTTGAAATGATTGAACATACATTGAATAGAATACAACTTGTGGCCTAATGTTGAAAATAGAAATATGAATACCTCCTACAATTTCAGTAGTACATTAAGTATATGTATTATATATAAATATAAATATATATTTATATATATACAAATATATATATATATATATATATATATATATGCATTATATACATTTGTAAGTATATTATAAATCCACGAAATATTACTCAAGTCTGAAATAAGCTTGCTGTCAGTGAATAAAGGTATAAAAATTTAATAAATGACCCTTAAATGTATTAATATAATAATTTATAAGACCATTTATTGTTATAATCTATTATATCAAAATATAATAATTGTAGCTTTAGTTGAATAAAAGAATAAAAAATGGGTATACGATTATCCTCACAATATTGTTGACGCATGTTTCAGAAGATACGCCACCATTTCACATCCTGACATCGTTTAAAGCTGTAGTGGAGTTGTAAGTCTTTTTATGTGGATTGCAAAGATTTGTTACTGTATCAATTGCTTCTCAAGTTGTCTCGTTACCGTTTATTTTCTCCCAAGTTGTTTATTTTTCAGTAATTTTCATCAAAATGTAAAGAAATTTAGTGCATGGTCTTTCTTTTCCTTAATGTTATTTTTCTATCAGTACGGTGTATGTACTTGAGCAGTTAAAATGTATAACCAGGCAAAGGGTGGGGTTGATTTGATTTATTGTAACATTAATCTCATGGGAGGGACGGTGGTTTAGACACACAGTTTAACCATAATATTGCATCATATATCCAGCTGGAGGGTGTGCATGACAAAAAGTTATCATCAAACGAGGGTGCGTAAATGAAAACACAATTTTTACGCTGTATTACGTACGTTTTAAAAATGAACTCCTTCCGTTATATTTTAATAGTAGAGAATTAACCAAGTTAGATCTGGGGCACAAACACCCTACTCGTGGTGAAGTAAAACTCTGTAATAAATGATAAAATAACGTTAGACCCCTTACACGAACAAGAACGTGTTTTTTCACATAATTTGTTCAATAATTTACACTGAATATATTAACGAACTCTTATAGCTGGAGTTTTGATATATTTATTTATATCACTTATCACTTCTATTACTTATACGAAACATAGTACAGTTTTAAAATACTTTACTCCTTGTAAGAATACATGTTCATGCAATATTATATCCTACTGTCCCTAAGATGAAAATAGATGATCTCCACAGACACGATTTGTAATAATCCTACTTGAGGTAACATTATCACGGCACTTTTTCAGTGCTATTTCTCACCGTTGTTTTTCTCACGTCGCTTTTTTTATAATTACAATGATGACAACCCCAAACTTAATAACGTACCTGGAAGATAGTTAGTGTGTTTTATGCCCATCACATAAGATGACATCGGCAATTCTTTATTACATAATACCTAAAATACATCAAATATACTATTTTTATGCATTGGTCAAATTGTAATCTACCTTGCCTTCAATATGTTATTATTGGTAATATAGTTAAAATCACATTTACCTAATGCATGGTTTCTTAGATTCCTCTACATCCATTCTTAGGAAATATTAGTATCACTATAAGTATCACTAAGCAGTTTTTAACATTTACT
>NW_025777891.1:0-78871 GCF_021130785.1 Homalodisca vitripennis
GGGATTATTTCATTTTGGAGCATATTGTAGTAAAGTTCGGCATTTAAATTTCCATTGATGAAAAAGGGTCCAACAATTTTGTTACCTAAAATTCCACACCATACGTTCAGTTTTTGTGGTTGCTGTGAATGGGACTCAGTAATCCAATGTGGGTTTTCACTAGGCCCAGTAACGGCAATTGTGCCTGTTAACATTGCCATTTAGGAAAAAAGTTGCCTCATCAGAAAATAGTATGTTGGTCAGAAAATGCTCTATTGTCATCACATTTGCGCATCACAAAGTTCACAAAACTCAACTCTTCTGTCGTAATCATCCTCACTTAACTGTTGGACTAAAATGAACTTTAAATGGTTTGTATTTATTAATTTTCAAAATCTTACATCACAGACATAGGGTGCATATTCATGTTTGCTGTGCAGCTTTTCTGAGCGATGTATGTATGTGGGTCTTCAATAAATGTTTTGCAAAACATCTAGTGCATGTTCTTCATCTGTTGCAGATTGTATCCTACCCCGACTTTGGCCGATTACGTACACTCCCTGTCATTTCAAAACGCTCAATAGTTTTTTGATATTGTTGAAAACACTTATGGGATTCCTTTCTGGGAAAAGTGTCATTAAACAAATTACAAAACTTCCCGATAAGATCTTTGACGATCGCCATATACTACTCGCATCATCAACCAGAGTAATTCGTTTCTCTTTCAGACAATTCCATTAAAATGCCAAATAAAAACTGAACTACTGTAATTAGATAACTTGTTGACAGCAATGCTTTCAGAGACACTGGATTAACTCGACAGGAATGATATGACCTTTGTCCCATTTGTAATTCCCAAGCTTAGACCTGTCCTAGTGAAAGCTCCATGCTCAACAAACTGAAAACCTGTAGACCAGATTGATTAATAACACAATAATGTTTTTCTCATTAGGCTAGTGACCTTTGTCTCTTTAAACCTTCCTGCTGACTGGAAAACACCAAGTACAGATTCATAAGTAATCAGAGATTCAAGTGACTCATAAGTTTTATTCATTGTAATAAAAACTGGTAAATTTGTACTAATGAAAACCAGCTTAAAAATAAATTGTTTATTTTATTTTAATTGAACATTTAAAAAATGCTAAAAAATTAGTGTAACACGTTTTTGTGGCAAGAACCATGTTAAAATTACATTGTTGAACATCAGTAAATTTTCAATACTAAAAATACTCTATTTTTCTGATAGAATAATTCCTTTGAAGATGCGGTTTGTGGCATTTCAATTTCAGTAAGCTATTACCTTTAAAATTATGTATCACAAGGTTATAGGCTTCCATTAAGAATATTCACGATACCCTCGGCAGGACGTCCCCCCGTTGGTGTGACATAACAAAACATTGTTCCAAAAAAGTTAGATGCCCAATCTCTATCACGATTGTAAGAGGTTTCAAATTTATATTTAAATTATTAAAGGATAATATTTGGGTGTTTTCCAGACATAATATACACCCTGTATATATATATATATATATAATATATATATATATAATTTCAATAAACATTGAATCCAGTGGCGTAACTAGACAGAGTCGCGCCCCCCCGCAGCGTACTGAAATGCGCCCCTCCTGTCGGCTTCCTAACACCCCCCCCCCCTTCCTCCTACTGACCTACACGCATCGTTATAATTATAGCCTACTTCCCCTGGTCTAACCTTTATTCTCATGATGTTTCACTCTACTTACGGTAAATTGTAATAGAAAACAAACCTTTACTTTTTAAGAGTGGCTTTAAATTTGTGTAAATAGTTGATAGTCCCGTGCTGTGCAATGTTTATTTTTTATACATTTTGTAAAAAAGATCAAAAAGGAAAAGAAAACTTTAAAATGAATTATTCATCATAATTATTTATTAATGAAACTATCTCAAACATTAAAATAAAAATAGAAAAAATTGTAGACATGTTTAATTATTTCCATTTATTTAAACCCTCTCCTCTTCTTTTAAAACTGAAATATTTTTCAGCTAACATCTTCAAGTTGATCCTACGAGCCCGTTCATGTTTCTATGCTCAAGACTCCCAAAGCGCTCAGCCTGGTATTGGTCATAGTGTTTCTCAAATAATTCTTTATGAGCTTGAGTTTAGAAAATGACCTGAAAATTTATATAAGATTAAAAAAACTATGTTGTTAACATATATGCCATTTTCAGGTTATAATACAAGTATATAAATTAAAGGGTATAATAACTCTTTCTTAACACAAAAATTAATTTTAGTTTAGTACGGGTTTTTTATGATATTTTGGTGATTACGAACCTTTCCGCTGACGCTGACGTAACTGGGAGAGTCAAGAACATCATCATCGCTGTGCAGACATCAGGAAGGCTGCTTGACAAAGTCACGTTTTCTATCATTAAATATGAGGCTAAATCCTTAACTTTTTTCAATCCTCTTGTTTTTATTTCATCCGAAAACAATGTTTCTGAAACACACTATTTGTGTCTCCAACCCGTGTGAAACATCTTCCTCATACTTCTCACAAAACTTCCTGGCTGAAAAAATTAGTTCATCATCACTTTTCTCTGTGAGGTACTTTGGAGTTAAAAAGATGAACTGATCGTTAATCCTGACCATGCTCTCAAAACGTCTGGAGATTTGAGCAATAACTATATCCAAGCTCCTGTAAAATACTTTTACTTTGAATTCTTGCAATGGATTAGAAAATTCAACATCGTTGGTCAGTTCGTCAAAAAAGTTTTTTACTTTTTTACATCGTTTAGTCGGCAGAGAAGACTCAATATTCCATCCCCTGGCTAGCGTTTCAGCTTCTTTAACAACACCTTCAAACTCATTTCTTGCTCTCTTTAGTTCAGTCATACTCTTTCCAAGAAGGGCTGTAGCTTCGTCAATTGATACATCCTCTTTTTGTAGTGTTTTAGATGTAATATTAATTCTCTCTAAAACCTTACTTTGGAAAGTAAGCATCAATACAAATTGAAAACACGTCATTTGTTTTTTGAGTCCAGTTGCCTCTAAAACCTCTTTATTCTTTTTAGAAGTCAGAATAATATTCGTCAAACAGCTTAAGACAGAAACAAAGTTACACTTTATGGCCAGTAAAACAATCGTACCTAGATGACCAACGGGTCGGACACAATCTTTTGAGTGTCTTGCTAAGTATAGACCCCCTTTGCTCCATAGATTTCTCTCTCAAAGCTTGCCATCTTGGCAGGCTTTCGCCGAAAAACACGTAAATTTGATTGACCAAATCGTAAAATAAAATCATTTCTGTTATGTCAGTAACTGAGTCATTGAGTACCAAATTTAAATTATGCGAGGCACAATGCACGTACTCTGCATTTGGCGACTTTTGCTTTATTCTAGATTGGATTCCAGAATAGTTTCCACTCATTACGGCTGCCCCGTCATAACCCTGGCCTCTACACTTTTCAATTTTAATGTTGTTTTCTTCTTCCAAAAAATTACAAACCTCGTTAGTAATTTTTTTTCCGAATTTTGGCCTGTAAGAGCTATGAACCCTAAGAATGATTCTTTAATTTCAAGTTTTTCGTAGTTTTGGACTGCCACATGTCGTATTACTATCGATAGTTGATCAGTTTTTGAGACGTCTTGAGTGGTGTCTAATACCAGAGAGAAGAAAGGAGCTGCTTGGATTTCACTTACAACTTCATCCAGAACATGCTGTGACGCAAACATGATCATTTCATTTTGGATTTTGGGAGACCAAATACTTAACTTTGCTTTGATCGTTTTCTAAGTGACTTTTTAGAAGAGGATCGTATCGTGACAACAAATCTATAATATTCAAAAAGTTTCCAGAAGTAGTGTCCACTGTTTCAATATTTTCATTCCGATGCCCTCTGAACGCTAAGTTACAAGTAGCCATAGTTATTACTACATCTAAAAGTCTTTTGAGAATCTCACAATACTCAGGTTCATACTTTTGAATAAGTGATTTTGCATCTTGGCTATTTTTTACGGTACTATATGCTAAACATGAATTTAAGTGTATACGAGATGTTTCATGTTCTTTAATTTTTTTGCTTAAACCTTGCCAATCATTTATTAGACCTTTACACCAAGCATCTTTAAATTTAGGGTCAGTTCTGTCAGCGAACAACCAACAAGGTTCACAGTATACGCCATTTAATAAAGGTGAATAACAAAGCCAAAACCGTTCTAGTTTTTGGCCCGTTTTGGCAATTTTGTAATAAAAATCACTGCTAAAAGATCTATTGTTTGTCGAGTTCTTTAGGAAAAGGCCCTGTGGGCCTACATGGTTCAGAATTCAAAATGAAAGTTTTATCTTCTTCTTTTAAGAGGGATACTCCGTCATTAGTGTAGAGCCCAATGTCAGTTTTAAAAACACCACGTTGTTGACTGATTTCATTAGTATCAATATGCAAAACACAGTTTTTATCAATGTCTACGGTACAGCTACAGCTATCATTATTTATCTTAACGTCTAGACTCACGTCTGGTTCGTTATTTGTGAATTCAGGTGGGGTCTGAGTAGATGTTTCCATTTTCTGTCTCGATGGTAGGTAGGTCAGAACTTATTTCACTACAACTCACAAATTAAACCGGAAGTTATTTGTTTCCTTACACTGTCATTGTTTTTACTAAGAGATATGTCAGATTTAAAAAATAGATCAATTTTTTGGTGTTTTTTTTGCTTTTTTCTTCCTCCTCCTTCTTCCGCTTTCGGTATTCTGCACCACTAGGTTTTTTAGACATTTTTGTTTAATTATTGATTTAGTTTTCTAGTACATCGTCCCATAATATAAGTTTCCTGTAAGAGGTGTAGTTTGCAAACACTTTTTCACCGCCACCACAGTTGTAGGCTACTGAATAAATCACAACTTTCGAAAATGCAGTAAACGTAACGAGTAATGAATATATGACTGAGTGACAAGGAACCACAGTATACTGTGAAGGAACTACCTAACAATAATTGGTACTTGGTAGTGTGGAGGGAGGGAGGGGAGTATTCAAGTCGCAACATGAAACAAGGCAGTACACGCACGCACACCCCCACGCTCACACACGGTCCTAAAGCGCCTTAAAATACACTTCCGTGGCGGTTCAGCAAATAGTTTGCCTGCTTTAGTTTTGAAGGCGTTTAACTAAAACAAGAAATGATAATAGGCCTACGATATTCCTCGCTAGCTCATTTATACAAAAAAAATTATAAGGAATTACAATGAAAATAGTGATATTCAACCTTAAGAAATTTGGTAAAATCGGTATAATTTTTTTTATTTTTTTCATTCCTTCGTGTGGCGCCCCTTGACACGCCGCGCCCCCCCGCATTGCGGGGGTTGCGGGGGTATGTATTACGCCACTGATTGAATCGCAAAAAGTACTTGCTCCGCCGGGAGTCGAACCCGGATCTCTCACTTGCCGGGTGAATGTGCTACCATTACACCACAGAGCGCTTACTTTTTCCGATTCAATTATTTTGTATTTGGCCATATCTGTCACATATGCGTTTAAATAAGCAAACTAACATAATATGATCGGAAGACCAAATACTTGTCAAACGATTTATATATATATATATGAATAACATTTTATTCATTATATTTATGTTGAAATCAATATATATATATATATTACTATATTGATTTCAACATAAATATAATGAATAAAATGTTATTAAACACTTAAACTATCCTCCACAAGAACGAAAAACATAAAACTCTGTCTTGAAAAAGTATTGGTTAATAGTGTGAGTTCAATCATTACTAGATTTTAAAATGTAGGCCTACAGTGAAGTTGTTACAATTATATATAAATAGAGCTTATGTAATTAAGCACTGCATACAATAAAAACTATATAATGCTCTAAATACCTGGTTTTCTGGGATGCATTTGTTACTATCCAAATTTTACATAGATAAATATTTGGACATGTATGTGCTCAGCTCCAATAAGGACAAAATTAGAGATATGGTTTTGCCTAAATACTTACCATCCAGATATACTTGTAAGTTAACAATGATGTTTAAAGTTCAATATGAACGCTCAGCTATTTTGACAAGGTGAGAGCAAATATATAAAAATGAACCTTTTTTCATAACTTTTAAATATTTTAAGACTTCTAGAGTTTTATATTGGCATCTTCACTAAAGTTCTCAATGATACTGACTAATTCATAACTAAAAATTAAGGGTAGCTATTACTAAAGGAACAGAAATACTGAAGCCACTTCAAAAATTACATGGATTGTTTAAAAATAACATTATACCTGATTACCTCGATTGAAGCCTGTAAAGTCAAATGTAATAAAAATGTTTAGTTATATTTAACACATAGTGAAATAATATTTTATTAGAATATTACAATGAAGGAACGATAACTGATGAAAGATTATGCAAATAAACATTCTTTCATGAGACTTTCAGGACCCAATGCCTCAAAACACTCTCTAAGTATATAAAATATATTTAATTATTAATTATTTCATATACATTGAAGATGCAAATGATATCCATTCACTGCACTAATTAAATAATTTATTCACTACAGCATTGAATAAATTACTTTATTTACAGTAAAACTCCAGTTAACCGAAACAAATGGAGGAATAGCCATTTCAGATTACCTATTTCTCGTTTAACCCAATTACAGAGCCAGCTCTGTGCCGGTGGCTTAGGGCCATGCTGTGCTCCAGACGGATCAGGGCCGATCTCAATGAAGAATCGCTTGTGATCGCACCCACAAGGGGATGCCCTCAAGGAGGCATCCTGTCACCTCTACTGTGGAATCTAGTAGTAGATGGTCTACTTGAGGACCTTACTAACAATGGAATCTATGTCCAAGGATATGCAGACGACACAGTCCTTATGGTACAGGGAAAACATACAAATGTTGTTGTTGATATCATGAATACCAACCTTCAACATGTACACAACTGGTGTCATGGAGAGGGACTGAAAGTAAATCTCTCTAAGACAGTAGTTGTACCATTCACTAGGAAAAAGAACCTAGAGTCTCTTTCCAGGCTGAAACTCGCATCCACACAGCTTGAGTGGTCAAAGACAGTGAAATATTTAGGACTGACTCTAGACCATAAGCTTACGTGGAATGATCATCTTAACAATATCCTGCACAAAGCAAAGTGGGCGCTCATGACGTCCAGGAGACTTGCAGGAATCTCATGGGGCATAAAACCCCATATAGCACTATGGCTTTACAAAGCAGTTGTAAGGCCTCAAATCACTTATGGTTCATTAGTCTGGTGGACAAAGGTGAATCAGGTAACTGCTAAAGCCAAGCTCGAAAGCTTACAAAGGCTTGGCACAATCTTTGCAACCGGAGCATTTAGGAGCAGTCCCTCAGCAACCCTCGAGGTGGCTTTAGGACTTCTACCTCTTGATGTCTATATAAAAGCTGAAGCGCGTAAGTCAGCTTATCGGCTGATGGTTGCTGACTTGTGGAGGAATGGCACGTCTAAAACGGGCCACGGCACCATCACCGAAGCTGTAAACCCAAACGTTATTCTCGAAATCGTCTCAGACATAATGAGAACGGAATTCGTATTCAATAAGCCATTCTCTGTTGACTTCTACTCCAGAGATGAGTGGAAATCGCAAGATAACATCCCAACAATAAGAAAGAGCTTTGTCTGGTACACGGATGGCTCGCTTATTAAGGGCAGAACTGGATATGGAGTGTTTAGTCAATCCCCTAGAACTGCCCTTTGTGGCAGTTTGGGACGGAACTGCTCCATATTTCAAGCTGAAATCTATGGTATCCTGGCCTGTGCCAACCTAGGCCTCACCAGAGGGTACCAAGGAAAGAACATCTGCATAATGTCAGACAGTCAGGCAGCTCTTAAAGCTCTTGACTCCAACAGCATTTCATCCAAGCTTGTGTGGGAGTGCTTCAACACTCCTCTGCAAGCTTGGATCACGCAACTTTGTACGTCTTGGTTGGGTACCGGGCCACACAGGCATAGGTGGCAACGAATGTGCCGACAGGCTTGCCAAAAGCGGAGCAAGCATGCCATACACCGGTCCAGAACCGAGTTGTGGTATAAGCAAGTCAGCTGCTTACCAAAGTATAGACAAATGGTCCAGGAAGACACACCGCTTGCGGTGGCAGAGTCACCAAGGACAAGCAAAGTGATTAAGGTTAAGCAAGTGATTGCCTTGATCACTGGAACACGGCCACTTCAGGAAACACCTAAACACTCTAGGTTTACGAAATGAGGACTCGGAGTGTAGATTCTGCAATAAGTCTGAAGAGACTGCAAAACACATAATACTGGACTGTGAGAGACTGGGAGCAAGGAGAAGGGCTCTTTTCGGTGATAAACAACCAGGCGACGAACCAGATGCTAGTATAGGGGAAAAGCTTCTTAGCCTAATTAAGGGCACAAAGATAGGCTTACACCTCTAACATCAAAGGGGCACACAATAAGCTCAGGTTGACGTGTGAGGATCTGTGAATCCACCCCAATACCCCAACGCAAAAAAAAAAAAAAAAAAAAAAAAAAAAAAACCCAAATGAATTAAACATACATGATTTCTGTACACTATGGGAATGGTGGCAGGAGTGGGGGAGATGACTAATAGCAACAGTGTGAGTCAACGGGCACTCAGGTGGCACAACACAGCATCGGGTGTTAAGGCAAAGATAGGGTGAATCATCTCAAGGAAAAGTTATTTGCCTAGCCAGTCGCTACACAAATCCGCCCACTATTCTGCCTAAAGGCGGAGGATTGGCACAGTGTTCTGTTGTTGAGTATAAATGATATTACTTGGTTATTAATATACACATTATCATTCATAAAACCGTTTCAGTTGACCAGAGTTTGGGTAACTGAGTTTTTACTGTACAAACATAAACTCGCAAACACGTAGGTGTGTTTCGTAAGTGGAATAAATAGAAAAATTTGCTTAGCCAGTGAGTACCAAATAAAAATTTGGATTTCTAAGATTATACAATGTTAACGTATAACTTACTCAGTGCTCTGATTGAAAGACTGTCAATAACTCCACATCTTTGGTAGATAAACTTGCTGCAGTGAAGCATCCAAGATAAAGCATTGTTGGAAAACACTTCTACAGAAATTTGAGGTAAGAAAGATATAAGTAAGAGAAGACCTTTTTCTCTGTCAAATGAATTATTTAAGTTGGTGTTTGATATGTTTTATAATGGTTTCTGCATTCTCCTGAAAAAAATCACACACAAAATTACAAAATTTGTGAATGTTCAAAATCTGTTAGAAATGAAATCAGAGGTGTAAACCGAAGAATTAAAATTACAATATTAAATAAACCTCCAAAATATGACATGTACCAGTAGCTAGGAGGCTGAATCAGTAATGTACCAGATAGGGATAGAAAATGAAATCAGTGCAAACAAGGGATACAACTGCACAAGTCTTATTTATTTATTTCCTTTCAACGGTCAAAAACCAATTTACATTTATAAACTTATGATAGATGATTAAATAATACTTAAAGAAAAGGGCCAAACCAAACATGCAACTGGACACAAGTGAAGGGTGATCTGCATGAGAAATAACTGTAAGCAAGTGGCTACCAGTGACTCATATGTAATAATACACTTCACTGTAATAATTATAAGATATAATTATATGAAATATATAATTTATAAAATATATTTCTCACCACTTCACAATGAAATCAATAATTAATTGTTAAAAATATATGTTTCACGGAGAGAGTAGGGCTGCCACATTTGAATCTGGATACAAAATTTTCGACTAGAAATACTTAAACTATGAAATAAAAAAAACATAATTATAGTTATTTACAATAAATTATATCCAGTGTCTATTAATGAGCTCGAATGGTATACAGATGGCTCCAAAACAAAAAGCGGCACAGGCACTGGAATTCTGGGAGTGAGACCATGTAGGGAGCTGGTGGTTCCTATGGGTCCGTATCCGACAGTATTTCAAGTGGAGGTCGCAGCCATTATGGAATGTGCTCGTGAGAATCTTCGTCTGCGATATAGGGGCAAGACGATTAACATTTTCATGGACAGTCAGGCAGCGCTAAAGGCGCTGGATTCCTGTGCAATCAAATCCAAACTGGTTTGGGATTGCTATCAGACCGTTTCCTCCCTTGCCAGAATCAACAATGTAACCGTTTGTTGGGTTCCTGGTCATGTGGGGATTCTTGGGAACGAAAGAGCTGATGCCCTGGCCAAACAGGGCTCAGCAACAATTATGACGGGCCCTCAACCGTTTCTGCGGTGTTCCAAGGTGTGAATACTCTAGGGTTGTCTCGAAATGGATTCGCGCGGAGCGTGGGAGAAGGTGGAGGTTGCATCCGGGTTTGAGTGAGTAGAATGGTATTACAGTCACCTTCTTCAAAGGTGGCTTCGGACCTTCTCTCATTAAACAGATCAATGTCTTCTAAGGTCATTGGTCTCATTACGGGGTATGGTCACCTGAGGAAGCATCTACACAGAGTTGGCATCCTTCAGGAGGATCCGCTCTGTGGAAGGTGTAATGAGCAGGAGGAGACTGCTGAGCACCTGCTCTTTGATTGCCCTGCAATAGCAAGAGAGCGGTATGCCATCTTTGGTAGCATGGACAGGGGTGGTGAATTTTCCCAGGAGGACCTGATAGGTTGTTTTCGGCGGTTTGTTGAACTGCTGAAGTTTGTAGACTGGTAGGCCTCATGGTGTTTCCGGGGTGCGCAAAAAGCCCTTGAGGCTTAAGTGCATGGCAGTAGGCCGTCCCAAGGGGGGAAAAAAATGTAGCATTATTAAATAAAAATAGTGTACAAAATGAATTCAAAATAATTTGTATGGTCTCACTTGCTACTCTAGACACGAATGATTCTACCAGAACCTGTCCAGTAGAATTCCAGATAGTAGGAGACTCCCACTGTTAAACCTATAACCTAAAGGTAGGCGCAGCTGGCTATCGTGTTCGCAGCTACTGATAGATTACGCGCCAAATTCAAATCTATAGTGGCACTCGCCGCATAAGTACAATGGCAATTCAGATGTGTTACTTGTTTCATAAGCTGTCAGACATATTTAACCTTCTAGTAAAAAGTAAAAAAATGTTACACTGTTTTATTTGTTACATTGGTATCTATGACATTAAAGACCAACCCGGCAAATAACGAGTTTCACGTTATTAACGTATACTGCTCATCCTCCTGAATAAAAACATGTGGTTTTAGGAAGTGAAAATCACAAACAACTTTGTTTTTTATTAATTGAAATGTAAATGTACATTTGTGGTTATATTTGTGTTCTGTGCATCTATAATTTCTGTGTTATGTATGATTTCGAGAGTTATCTGCTCCCGATAGCTTCTGAGGTCAGAACGTTTGTTATACATCATCTACCGGGTCTGTTCAGTCTATTCAAGAATCGCGTCTACTTGCGGCTCGGTGACTATAAGGTTAATTCGTTTTGAAAGATTTTTACCTGTTTCATTGCGGATTATGTGAGCAGTAAAAGTATTAGGAAATTTAATTATTCCTTTTTATTTGATCGCGTTTTTTTTTCCAAATAAGATTGTTTGTAAGAAGTTTGTTGTGTAATCATGTATTACTTTTAAATCCAGAAATGTTTTTATTTGAATGATTGAAAGTTACCACGAGGTATGTAAGTACATATGAAGTTATAGTTACATTATTTGTGTACATTTATTAAAATTAGGTTTGTTTTTACACTATTTATTGGTTTGTTGAAAGTTTGATTAAATTTGTATGCATCATTTCAAATTTATTTTTACCACACTGGAAACGAGATTCGCCTTATTAACTTATTGCTGTTGTCTTTCTGAACAAAACAATATAAGGTTTCAGGGTATTAAAATGATGAATTTTAGAACATTATAAATGAAATTGCTTTTCTTGCAAGATAGAAGGAAGTTTTAGTTAGGTGAATTTACAATATTTGTTTTTTAAGTCACGTTTCCTATAAAGCAGTAGTGGCCGGAGGCATTCTTGATTAGACCATTTAGAATTTTATTTTTTACTGATAGATAATACCTCGAGGGATGTTTTTAATATTTTTTAGACATAAAAACAGTTGAACTAAACTGTAATTTGAAATACTTATAACGTAATTTGGTTTGACATTTTAGTTTCGATAATCATGAATATCGATAATTTGATTGTGTTGATAGCTGCTAATTTTACTGCAGTATAGAGTAGGTTTGGTGAAATCAAAGGTTTTCAACTAGAAGTGCACTATGAATCTCGTTGAAACATGCTACAGTAAACGGGTAGTGTTCGATAAGCGGATCTGGTATTTTTATATTGATATTGACAAACGGTATTACTTAATTATAACTTTTGATATAGTTAGGGTATGATAAGTGGACCCGGTTTTTTATATAGAAGAATGTAACCATCGATACCTAATATTCGCATATCAAATCCTAGACTATCAATCGATTTAAAAGTATCTATAGTCCTCAATAATAATCATATGTTTTAAATTAAAATATGAATTTAATATTTACAGTGATCAAACAAATTATTATAACCAAAACTAGGAAAACTGAAGACGACCATTTTTGCTCCTCTCACAGTTACAGTTGTTTCTTTCCAACAATATTCACATACTGGTTTTTTCGTTACGAGTCCAACATGTTGAAGCCACGAAAAACATGTCTTAGGCCTATCACCTTTCAAAGCAATGCCGTGTAGTTTTTTTAAAATTGACTGCCATTTTTAATAATCAAATGTTACTTATGTAAAATTGAAAAATTACCCTACGTGTATTATATGAAAGTGTTTACAGCTGTTGATATAGATTATTTGTTAATTGTTCAAAATAATTAATCAGTATCGATTGATTATATCGATGGTTATGATAAAGTAATATCATTTGCCAATTTCAATATAAAAAACCGGGTCCGCTTATAGTACCCTACCCTTTGATATAACTAATAGATACTGATTTTTTAACAATAACTAACATGTATCAACTATAAACACTTTTTCGATAATAACAGACAGTTGAAAACTCATGGAGATCTGTGAAATGAAAGTTAAAAAGTGGCATATCAACCGACCTGCTTGCAGATCATCTCTGTGAGTATTTATGCAGAACAGATTTTCTAGAGAAGATGTTTTAAACACTTCTCGAAAACGGTTAATCATTGCTACACATATAAGTAATTATGCATATTTCGTATTTCCTGTTATAAATGTTTTTTCATGTTTGCTATCATAACATTATTATTTATGAGTTTTTATTATTTCCAGTTTTAAACAGTTTGTTTCATCGCTATAGCTCATTTATTATTTATAACATTATCACTGTGTATTATATTAGTTATTTTTAATTAAAAATTAGGTAAATCTTAAGCTCAACGACTACCGCTCCAATCGCCGTGATTTTTTGCATACTAAACACAGGTTAATGTAATTTCACCGAAAAAAATAATCCCGATTATTGCCGTAGCCGTTTACTCCCCCCCCCCCAAAAAATGTCGGAAAAAATAAAATTTAAAAAAACCTGACTGACATCGCATTTATTCGTTTTTTTGGTATTATTAGTTCGTAGGGCAGTAGTCCAGGTACTACTTCTAGTATAAACTCGTCTTATCTTATCAGTGATAAACGCGCTCCGGTTACCTTTTGCTTGTAATGAAACCTGCGTTAGTTCTGTGTGTGTAAGCAGTCATGGCGTGATCTGGGCTTGGACTTTGCAAGCACGAGTTAATTTTTTTTCTAAAAGAGCAAGCATCGCGTGATCTGAGTTTTGAATACGCAAGCTAGGGTCTTTTTAGCGTGTGACAAGATCCATCGCACGCCATGTCAATAACTTCACTAATTATTCCTTGTCCATGTGGGTTTGTTTGTTTACGTCTGGCGGTCAATCGAAGCCGTTCTATAGGTCACGTGACCCGCCCGGCCAATCGGAAACTTTCCTGTTTGTCACGTGACTTACTGTAAACTCAAAACGACCATGGTCGGCCATTGTTTTTAGTTTGATAGTCGAAAATCTCATTATTTATGTGTTTTGTATTGCCAAAATTTTACTGCCGAAAAACTGGTTTTTATATGTTAGCAATAATCGGGACTATCGTTTTCGGTGAAATTACGTTAGCCTGTGTTAGTATGCAAAAAATTACGGCGATTGGAGCGGTAGTCGCTGAGCTTAAGATTTACCAAAAAATTATTGTGATTATGGTTATAGATATGTTGATATGATTTATAGCCTAAATGCATATTCAATAAATGAATATTATGATTGTAATAATCAATATAAAAAAACAGGTCCCCTTATTGTAATCTATCCCAGTAAACCTGTTCATTAAACATACTATCATGGAAAACGCCTCATCCAGTGGTTCTCTAAGGATCTAGGGAGAAGAAATTTTGGAATTGAGGTTTATGTTATACATCAAGTTACATTTTCTTTAATTAAACTATTAAGCCGCCAAAATTTGTTTAATTTTTCTAATTAGGATACAAAATACTCAATGAAAACAAATAATTACGTTAAAAAGTGATTTGTTCATTATACCATACTAGGTAAAAATAGTTTAAGAGGCATACCTTCTTATGAAAAACTCCATTTTCAAGACAAGACTCCAAAAAGTCTTTAAAATACTGATTGTTTGGAGTGAACTCTAGAGAACGTTGAAGAAGATCTACAATATTATTATTCATGTTTTTAACGTATTAAAATTAAACTTATGTATGAAGCTCCTCCTCGTACTTGAACTTAGGATAAACAAACATCATAACCTAAAATTAAACACGTGCGACATGAATGTGAGCCTCTCTTTTTTTTTTTGTTTGCTTGTTTAGGCTATGACTTGATCATTTAGCTGTGGTGTTCCCTGTGATTTTTTTCATTCTGTGGTTTTCTCTCTTGGGTATATTAATAAAGGTTTATATTGATTTTTTTAGGTACGAACATGTATGTTTTATAGTATTATTAGTACAGTGTGGGGCATTGTACTTGTTGTATCGCACAAGTACAACAGACATAAGAAGAATTGTGGAATATCGTTTTACAGGTAAGGTAAGTAGCACTCAATATACAGTCTGAAGTATTTAAAAGTAAAAGTAATATAAAGTAAATAAGCATTAACGTATTAATATGTATACGTAGTATTTACGTATTAATTACGTTTTCAGTTATAAAAAAAAATTGTCTGATACTGTTCCCAGGTATTTATAATAAGGGACAATGTTGTAAGAACATCCTTGAAATCCAAAATAAAGTTTATTCCGTTTTATTATATAAATCAATCCGCAGTTTATTTAGCAAATAATACCTGAACTCAAGAAAAGGGAAATAATATTAGCAACGTATCTTGCAAATTTATATGTTGGGGATGCCGATTCTTCTTAATATGAAATAGCTTTTCAAATAAGGAACTAATTAATTTTATCTTTCTAAAACCAAACCTAGTTAACTTATTTCAGGCGAAGAATCCTAATCTCGTTTTCACGATGGGTTTATAAAATTTATTCTTTCCCAAATTGTTTTGTTACTAATGTTTTTTTTTATTAAATTTATTTATTATGTAGCCTAATTTGTTCTCATGATGGCGGAAATTCTTACAGTTTTCCTTGAGATCCAGACCTACGGAATAAATGGGTCATAGCAACTAGTAGAAAAGAACTTCTTGCCTACTTCAAGCAGTCGCATTTGCAGTAAATACTTCACTTCTGATCATTACCAATTTCGACCAAATTGCAACTATGAACTACTCAAGCCTGATGCCGTGCCTTCTGTATTTGATGTTCCAACTTACCTATCAAAACATCCCAAAAAAAAACAAAAAAAAAAAAAAAACGGACGATTGTTAACCTCTTCATGCATGACGATGTCATTTGACACCACTAAATAAATATATATATATATCAAATGTAAGATGTACTCCAAACTGTCTCTATCTCATATAGTTCACTCAAGGGTTCATAGGTACTAGCAAAAGCCACCCTACAGCACATTGGAAGCAATAGTTCATTTTCCATCCATTTTTATTCAGTCCAGCATTGTTGCTATTAGTGAGAGGTTATTTTTGCAGTTTCATAATTTTTTCCTGATTATTGAGGAATTTTTATCAGTTAAGAAAAATTATGTTCTGTTTTTAGGTAGCCTATTATATACTAACATATTTAATAAATATATTTTTGAAATTGCTAATATAATAAAAATTAGCCACAAATTATTGATGAGTGGCAAATGACGCCACCATGCAATAAGTGAAACTATGCCGATGCCCATTACTGATTGGTATGGTTTCACTTATTTTATTTTTTCTTCTTCGTAGGTGTAAGAAAACATGGATACTACTGTCTTGGATGACAGTGATATTGCCGAATACTTGGAATTACCTAGTGAGAGTATTATTCCATCTGGGTCAGAGGATGAGGAGTGTAGTTTCTCAGGTGATGAACTATTTGAAGTTGATGTTGCCCAACAGAATATTTCAGAAAGTATTGAAATACCAGAAGATCTTCCTGAAATTTGCACAGATTTTCAAAATTTTCAGTCAATACAGGAAAATCCAAGAAGTTATAACGATCACTCGGCCTCATGCTATATCTGAGTACACCTTCATGGGAGGAGTTGACATGCGGACAGAATAATAGCACATTACCCTCATGGCATAAAGTCTAAGAAGTGGTACCTTAGAGTATTTGTTCACCTCTTAAATGTGTCCCTAGTGAATGCCTGGTTGCGCTACACGAAATCGGTTGATGGAAAAATGGACTTGTTGTCTTTCAAATCATCTGTAGCCCCTTACCCTCATTGCGAAAGGGTTATGTGACACGAAGAAGAGAGGAAGGCCCTCATCAATGTCTCCTAACAACACTCCAACTCTTAAAAAAAAGTAACCAGTAAGCATAATTCCGGAACTGAGATACGACAAAGTTGACCACTGGCCTTCGAAAGTCTAAAACGCCAGGGAGCAGCGATGCCGTTTTTGAACACTGCAAGAAAAAAAACCAGATTCCAGTGTAAAACATTTGTGGTTTACATGTATGTCCACACTTTATGGGAGCTTTCCATAGTAAATAGGATGTTCTTATATGGATATTTCAATAAAGAAATTGATTTTAGTTTTGAAATTTAATTTTTTTCAAATAAAAATTTTTTTATTTTACAAAATGTGAGAATATTTAATGTTAAGAGATTAAATACGTTTTTATACATTTATAACTTAAACATATTACTTATTTAATGCAAATATGCCAGAAAATAAAACAAATTATAAAAAAGGTAACATTCATTTTTTGTTTCCTTATTGCATGGTGGTGTCATATGACGTCAGGTCCGCCATTTTTTAACTAAGACGCAAAAAAATGAAAAAATTATTTTTGTTATTAAACAAGCCTATTTAACAAGAAAAACAAGTAAACACATTTTTATTATTATTATTTAAAAATTCATGCATGAAGAGGTTAAAGTGCAGGCAATTAAGAATTAAAATGCTATTATTGTAGTTATGCTTTTACATTTGTTGATTGTGTTCTATACATTTTTAGAGTATTTTTACAAATGAAATAGGATATGATGGATGAAGTGAAGAATCCAGGAAGAGCGCCAAATGCTTCAAGTACTTCGTCAAGTGGTTCATGTATGAATGTAACCTCAGATGTCAATAACGGAAAAAAAAGAAAATCTCTTAAAAGAGAACATAATTCCGCGTAATTATTATTTGAAAAACATTATTATGAGTTTTGAGAGTAACAGATTAATTGCTGCTCAATTTTTAAAATATTAAAAATTCATATTCAGTTAACTAAATTAATTTTTTTATTAGATACATTTTTACTTATTATTCTTTGACAATACTTTTATTGCTTTGAAATTGTCCAATTTGTGGAATTGCAAACAACAATTAAAAATATATAAAAACACGATTTTTTCCAGAAGCATTTCAACACATACTTACTCAACTAATATTTATAACTCAAAAGTATTAAAAAAAAATACAAATGGATGTATTAGTTAAGGCTTAAATTAAGGTTAAGATACATTAAGGCTTAGTTTTCAAAAGTTTTATATTTTTTTAGAATCCTGGTTCTCCAACTAAAAAGTTTCTTCGTCGCAAAGTTAAAATTCTTCAACAGCGGCTGAAAGACGAGTAGCAACGATTAAGTTAATGAAGCAGTTAGTTTCAGGTTTAATGAAAAAAAAATGCACCTGAAATACTTATTGAGATAGTACAACACAGTTTTGAAGGGTTCCCTTTAAATATGTTTTTGCAAAGTATAAACAATAGAAATCGTAGTAAACATAAGGTAGTAGGCTACACTCTGAAAAAATTAAAGAATTCGAACTTACTTTATTTTTATATTCGCCAAAAGCATACAATTATTTAAAAGGCAGCATTTTTTACTGCCCAATGCATCAACGTTAACAAGATGGATTTCGAGCTTTAAGTGTGAGCCAGGATTCTTAGAAGAGGTATTACTTTTTCTTAAGACAAATGTTCATAACCTGCCTTACTTAAAACATGAACTTTAGTTTTTTATGCCATGAGCATTAGATTTTATATGACCACAATGATGGTCTGAATTGTGGCCATGTCACGTTGGGAAATAATATGCAAATAGATTTTCCTGAGACATTGGCTAGTGAGGCACTTGTGTTTCAAGTTGTTTCATTGACAGGTAATTTTAAGTGTGCAGTAAGCTATTTTTATATTGATAAAATAAGCTCACACATTCTCTCCAAATTAATAAAAATGTGTATTTTAAAACTCTATGATGTAGGAATATATGTAGAAAATTTAACATTTGATGGTACGAGTACAAACATATCTGCTGTAGAAAAGCTTGGTTGTAAATTACCAGACAAACCATTTTTTCATTCTTAAAACTGACAAGGAGCACAGGAAAGTATGTATTACCTTAGACGCATGCCATATGTTAAAATTAGCAAGAAATACACTATCAGAAAAGGACAAAATACAATCTGTAGATGGCGACGTTCATTTCAAGTTTATTCATAGACTTAATACCTTACAAATAAATCAGGGTTTACAATTCAAATAAATTATCAAATAAACGCATTAAGTTTACCAATTAAAACATGAATGTAAAAATTGCAGCTCAGACCTTGAGTTCGGGCGTAGCTGATGCTATTGATTTTCTCTTTAAAAAAAGGATTCAGACTTTGTAAGGAGCTGAGGCTACAGTAAAGTTTATCAGAGTTATAGACAGACTATTTGATGTTTTAAATTCCAGAGACCCTTATGTAAAAACTTATGGTAAAAACCAAAAGAGTTTACTAAGAAAGAACAATTTGAATGTGTGCATTAACATGCTAAATGATACTTACCACATAACTATTTATTTGATTTGAAGATTGATGATATATCTATTTTAAAACATCCAAGAAAGATGTTTGCTCTTGAATTTCTAACAAACATAAACGCTATTAAAATTTTATCTAAGAGATTATTATTTGATTTTGATTACTTGATTTTCAGTATGTTCTAACATACACATTTTTTCAAGATCACTTGGAACTGTTAATTTCTTGCTAGGCAATTCCAGTGGGCTTTGAGGAAACTTATGTTTATAAACAGTGTAGGCTACAAGCCTCTGAAAATATTAATTGTTTAAATTTTGATGATATCAGTCAAAGTTCTGTAATGAGCAGGCCCATTGCTCAAATTGAGAATTTAAGCACAATTGAACACAGTGAATACGTAGAAGAGATAGACAAATTTACAAAAGCTTACTCAAAAATAATAGTTTTTCATTTTACAAAAATAATATCCTTTATTACTTTAGTGGATTTACAGTAAAAAATTCGTTCTATTATTAAATGTGAAGAATGTTGTACTTGCTTATAGAAAATGTACTCGTATGTTAGATTTAAGCTCTTACACTCATTTCTCTGATTGTGTGTCTACGGGAAAATTAATTAGAGTCTCTTCTGATGTTACGAAAATTGTAAAATGTTTGTACACCATTCTGACGTTGAATGAACAAAAATGTAAACTAGATACTAAACGTTTAACAATATTAGCCTGTAGAACGCTAGCTAAAAATGTATTTAAAACCCATTCTAGTTGCTATGATTATAGTGAAGATAGTCACCAAATGATCCTAGTAAAATTAATTGCCAATTTATTTTTCAAAATGTTGTGATTTTATTTAGCTAAAGAAAAAACATCAGAAGCTGCATTGGCCAGTCTTGGCATTCGCAAAAAACTAAACAAATTAGTTTTGTTTAGACATGTATTAACAGGCATTAAGTACATAGTTTTTATTTATGTTTGTAATATTACTTGCCAATAAATAATTTTTGAAGTCACTGTGTTACATAATTTTACCTTGTATTTTAAATTTCTAATAATATGGATACATGCGATGTTATAGTTTCCTTTTAATTGTATTAAAATTGCCCTGAGATCCAATTATGTCAGAATTGTACTCCTATTAACCCTTGCAATATTTGTAATTTTGGCTTATAGACGAAGCTTTACAAACATGAAAACCCTATAAAGCGGACGGAGAGCGCGACAAATGCCATAAGACAGTAGCGTAGCCAGAAATTTCGTTCGGGGGGGGGGGTCCGAAACCGGGTGATCCGTGGGACGTTTTGTGTGTTATTTGCCAATGAGTTCACTGGTAAAAGTTAAATACCAAAAATATGGAGACTTAGTAACTACGCCTTATAGAAAGTGGAAAGATGTAATAGGCAAATTCAACTTTCACAGCAACTCTAGTACCACAAATTTTCTTGTATAGCTACAAAAACGAAGTTAGATTCTGGCCGAGTAGAAGGCACCAAAGTGATGTTGGATTCACTGGATAAGAAAGAAAAAGAACAAAATAGAGCTTCACTCAAGCGTATAATTGACACAACTATATTCTGTGGAGAAAATGAAATGCCCCTTCGGGGACATTAGGCCACTGACGGAAGGAAACCCTTTAGAAAAGGAAGGCAATTTTCGAGTGTTGCTCGGGTACAGATCAAACTAACGGTCGGAAAATGCACCGGAAAAAACTCTACTGATTAGAAGTTCGTCTACTTTGGATTTCACTGATTGAGGTATTTATGAATGAGTTATAATGACGATTTTTATATCATTACACTGTAGACGAGTATATAATTATCGGAAAAAATCAAAATATCACTTTCGGTCGGAAATAAAATACACCTGACATTCAATACAGGACAAATTAATTAATTAAGTAGCTCAATGACAATTTAAGCACTTTTATGAAACCACTGCTATACTCGATCAATTTAAGTATTACCCAGGGAATATTCCCTGATAATTTTAAGTTGGCTAAAGTGTACCCTTTGCACAAGTCAAACACCTTTACTAATAAAAACAACTTCCGTCCGATATCCCTCTTGAGTGTCTTTGCTAAGGTACTGGAGAAGGTAGTTAAGGTAGCTCGTACACTTTCTCCAGGTAAACAATGTACTTTCTCAATGTCAGTATGGGTTTAGAGACGACAGGAGTATTTCGAATGCATTGCTTGATTTAAATAAAGAATTAAATAATGCAATCTCAGAAAACAAAAACTGAATGCTAATCTTTTTAGACCTCAGAAAAGCCTTTGACTCTGTTAATAGAAATAAGTTAATGAATAAATTAGAACAATTAGGTGTTAGGGGCATGGCCCTTACTTGGTTTCAAAGTTATTTTACCAATAGAAAACAATATGTCTCAATTTGTAATGTTAGTAGCGATGCAATTAATGTAGACTACGGTGTAGTTCAAGGTAGTACACTTGGGCCAATTCTGTTCTTATTATATATAAATAATATTTCCAAGCTAAATTTAAACGGAAAAATAACATTATTTGCCGACGACACACTTATTTTTCTGAAAGGAAATATATGGGCGGATGTGAGACGAGAAGCATTAAGTGATTTAATGTTACTGAAAAAGTGGTTTGATCAAAATGTCCTTTCCTTAAATATAACTAAAACAAAATGTATGCCAATCTCTTTGAATCCTCAATTGGATTATGTCTTAGGAAATCTGATCATACATAATTGTGGAAATCATAGTAACAGTAGGTACCTGTATTTGAGAAGCAATCGAAAAAATAAACTTGTATAAATATCTTGGCGTTATTTTAGATTTCCGTTTGAAATGGTCAGATCATATTGATTATCTCAAACAAAAGACCCGAAAGTATATCTTTGCCTTTAAGAACCTTAGGGATATTCTTGCCGTTCAAGAAAGGAAAATGGTATATTATGCATACGTGCAATCTCTTTTTGCATTTGGGATAATTTCTTGGGGGGCAGCTTATAAATCAAATCTTGATCCTCTGTTTACGGTTCAGAAATCAATTTTTAGTAAAAAAAATCATTAGCTTTTAAAAAATGTCATAGTTTTTTCAACATCCATTTTATGTCAAGAAACTAAAATGTTTACAATAAGACAACTTTTCATAAAATCTCTTTTAATACACATGTATACAAATTTAGATGGTTTATTTGAAAGAACTCAACACACCCATAACACACGTTACTCTACATCAACAGGAATTCTACCACTGCAATTAACTAAATCTTATTCAAACGCCAACTCATACTATCTAGCTCACGTGCTTTTTATAAATATGAGTAAACAGTTTCCAAATTTTAGTTTTTTCAACGAAATTTATACAATTATTTTTAAAAGGAAAGTTACTTCGGACTTCAGTTATTGAGGTAAACGTGGTATTTTTGATTGAGTTAGGACGACGAGTTTTTATTATCATTAAACTGTACTCGACTATCTATATAATTATCGAGAAAAAAATCACTTTCGGTCATTAAATACCGAAGAAAAGCTCTCTACAGATTCAAGTTTTGACGATTTTGGATTTCACTGGTTGAGTGGTTGAGGTAAAAGTGGTACTTATAATTATGTTAGGACATTGATTTTAGGTATTAATTCAACGCCGATTAATAAATATATAATTATCGAGAAAAAAAAACAAAAATAATCACTTCCGATCGGAATATACTAAGGAAAATGAAATAATACCTCAGCCAGTGAAATCCAAAGTAGTCGGAACTTCTTATTAGTAGAGTTTTTCCGGTGTATTATCCGACCGGAAGTAATTTTTTCAATTTTTCTTCAACAATTATATAGGTATTAGTCGGCGTTCAATTGATACCTAAAATCAACGTCCTAACATAATTCTAAGTACCACTTTTACCTCAACCACTCAACCAGCGAAATCCAAAATCGTCAAAACTTGAATCTGTAGAGAGCTTTTCTTCGGTATTTACGGACCGGAAGTGATTTTTTTCTCTATAATTATATAGGTACAGTGTACAGTTTAATTATAACAAAAATCGTCGTCCTAACTCAATCGAAAACACCACGTTTACCTCAATAACTGAAGTCCGAAGTAGTTAAAGTTCTAATCATTAGAGTTTTTCAGGAGTATTTTATTTCCGACCGAAAGTTATATTTTTATTTTTTCCCGATAATTATATACACGTCTACAGTTTAATGATACCTAAAATCAACGTCTTAACTTAATTCCAAGCGGTCATTTTACGTCTCCAAGACGAATTTGAACGAAGTGGTCGCTAATTTGAACTGTTCGCCGTGTTACTGTTCAGGTTACTTTGTGACGTCACGTGACCGGGCCCTATAGAAATAACGTGAACTATCCGAAAGGCCGAGCCCAAAAGTATCGTTTGATACTTTATGAT
Source organism: Homalodisca vitripennis (assembly GCF_021130785.1). NCBI lineage: Eukaryota > Metazoa > Arthropoda > Insecta > Hemiptera > Cicadellidae > Homalodisca > Homalodisca vitripennis. The sequence continues at coordinate 23,621 of NW_025777891.1, forward strand.
TTAAACGAAAGGACAATTATGTTTTAACTACGGTCACTTTAATCAATTAAATCAATCAATTTAATGTTTGTAGACAAGAGTAATGATAAATCTCCTTTTTTTCTCCTGCTCCATGCTTCATTTTTTAATGTCTTAAAATTTCGGGGGGGGTCCGGCCCCCTGGACCCCCCCTTCGCTACGCCACTGCCATAAGACGCTATGCCTACAGTAGATGTGTGTCAATTACAACCAAAGGTGAGTTATCAATAAATTCTTTCAGGTTTACTAACACGTTATTGCTCCGAAGTTTATTTTTCGGAACTCTAGGTACTGATCGTACATGATCCTGTATATACCATTAGTAATATCAAAATTCTGCAATTCCTGAGGGTACCTTTCTCCGTTAATTTTCACAGGCACATTTTTGATGTTGCAGCTGTCAAATCTACTAGGATCTTTTGCCTGGGTGTTTGTTCTGTTTGTTTGAAGTGGGATTATAACAAATATAGGATTGTACACATTTCTGTAAACACTTGTAATATCGAAGCTGAAAACACTTGTACACCGGGCTCTGTTGCCTACAGGTGGTAGGGGGATCGGCGGAGCAGTTGGATCGTTTTTCACTACACGCAGCGCCTCATCCAGTTATGTTATACATAGATAGATTTACCTGAGCATTGGCTAAGTTGGTTTGAATTTCATTGTCATTTTCTGACGATTCAACTACTGAAATTTCGTGATAAGATTTAGAAGCAGCTAGAGATATTCCAGCAGTAAAATAAGATTTAAAAATGCTTACGGTGCTATCTGAACACCTTAAATAGCTTAAGCTGTAGCAAAATTGACAGAATGGGTGTGATCAAACTTTACATTGATCACATATTTGAGACGTTCCTTAAAGTTTACATCATAGTATTTTTTTAACTTTTTTAAAATTTAGAATTATACATGCCTTACACTCCTTTTCTTTAAGCCTTACACTAAGTTTCTTAATTGGGGCCTTATTTTTACTGCAATGCTAGCAAAAAATCTATTTTGAACAATGCATGTTTTATATTAGCATAACTTTGTGTTACGATCCAATTTTAGTGGCTTTCATGTGAAAAATCCTTAATAAATAGAGCGCAGTTTTCGTGATACTTGTCATCGTTGAATTTACAGTACACTGTACTATATTGATTTGTTCACTATTGCGGCCACTGTGAAAACTAACAATTCTATAGTTAGAAGGAAGCACTCTATCCAACACTGTTGGGGGGAGGGGTTACAATCCCCCAAAAATCCCACTGGAACGCCTATGCGTATAATATTCACTGTATTTTATTGCTTAATTCATTTTTTTAACTGGTGCAAATGTTGTTTTGATATTTGGGAATTAATTCACATGTTAGTAATAACGCTATTTCTAGTGTTTTTAATTAATTTGAAATTGAATGCATTGGAGATTTTCCAGACTTCTCTATTCAATTTTGTTTATAGCAATAAATGATTCCTTTTTTTTAAAATAATGTTTTATTACCATACTCTCTTCTTTTTTATCGTGTTATTTATTATTTTATGATTATATTACTTTTGTTGGAGTAAATATTATTGTTTCTTTAATATACTTTTCTCTTATAGAACATTGTACGTATTTGTATCTTTGAGTAAGCCACGTCAATTTTATGTTACCATGGGCGGTTTATATTCTTCTGTATAATATCAATTTGAGTTCTACTTTAAAATTGTAATAAGTGCTATTTTCTCGTTTTTGTTATAGGTACTTATTAAAGTAATGTAAAAATATCCACTAACGCTCAACCTAATCCCATGGAATCACATGTATTAAATATAACTCAAGTGTTTCTCATATAGAAATAAAGCTTCAAGGCAATTTTAAGGCATTTCGTTTTCATTTAGGTCATCTATTTTTCAAGATTCATGTGGAGATAGACAGACCTACAGACAGATAGTCAGAAATTAAATTTTGCAGTTCTTGGATTGATAGGCTTCGCTAAAGCTTATAGCAAAATCCTGAGCCCAATAGAAAACAAGGTAAAAATACACCACAGCACATGTTACGTTAATAGGCTTCGCTATGGTTAATAAAAAACCTATACAGCTCATTTCATGCTCTAGATGTCCTGCGTACAGATAGACATACATACAAATCATACAGAAAATAAATGTTTTAATCCGCCTGGCAGACAAAGAGTAATTATATAAGTGTACTGAATGATAGGCATAATTTACGCTCAGTTGAATTCCATAGTTCGACATGCACCATCGTAGATTCTGGTTTAAGTCGAAATGAAGTTTCATAAAAAATTCAAAGTGTATAGATGATATTTCTCTCAAAATATCTTGTCACATGATACATTCACATCATTAATCTGTGAGTTAGGTTTTATAGCAAGGTTTAAATTAAAGTTTCGGTAATTTAGTGAGGGCACTACAACTAAAAATGTGGTAAATTCATATATTACTACCTACTTTTAACATTGACTCCAGTCTTTTATAATGTATTCTTGCTCTAAGAAAAAAGCCTCACTTTTTAAAATCTCATATGATTACAAACAGTTTGTTTAACAATGTATTTAGCTATTTTCTCACTTCCATCATGATTAACCGTAAGAACAATGCAAAAATACCCAATAACAATGTTATACATGTATTTGTTCTCGTTACTATAATAGGTACGTACAAGACCAATGTAATAATAAAAATATTCACGAACGCTTTTACAAGTCCCAAGGATTGACATGCATCATCATAGAACTCAGTGTTACTCATATATAAATGAAACACCATACAATTTCAAGTCTACAGATGAGTTCGTTTTCGAGATATCGAGTGTGCATACATACAGAAACTTCCCAGTTCAGCCAATTTACTACTTGGTGAAATTTTTAAATCGCACACCACATTTTTTATTAACCCGCGAGTTGTTCTGAAGATTATTTTATTTCAAGTTTTATGACCCTGATCTTCTAATTATGCTTTACCAATTACCACCTCCTGCCAACCAACCATCGTGTTTGGTGGTGTTTTACGGGTCGTCGAAGGTCGTCAAAGGTCGGCTAAGGCGGCTATATTTTCTAATATAAATATTAGATGACCGCTTATGTAAATTTCCTTAGTAGTTTTCAACAGCGAGAACCTGTTGACAAATTGTTTGTTCGGTAACGACCCGGCGAGCGTTGAACTGTTTTCGTGTCAACTGTGAGCTGGTAAAACTATTTTCAACTAGACTCGACGCCAGGACAGATGATTTTCCCTTGTTAAACTAGTTAAAATCGTAATCGGAATGGTTTCAACCGGTGTTACCGGACGGATACGGCTATGTCTGCGGCAGCGTTTTCCCACCGTATCACTCGCCAACGGTTGTTATGAGAACGGCCCCGGCCAATTGACACTAGCGCTCCGCTCGCCGCAACCAAACTGTCCTGTTAGTTGGCATATCAGGGAGACGTGGACGAGTAAACAACTCTACTAGAGCGACATCGACCACGGATGAAGATGACGGAAGAGGGATCTGCCTCGGCGGTCCCAGTTGGCGGAACCGGTATACCGGAGCCGCTGGCGACACTACTGGGGTCCCGCGCGGCTTGCCAAGCGGGCCTCAGCGCTGTCTGCCCAAAAGGCCTTTTAAAAGGCCAATTCACCGCTGGACTACCCAGCAACATGTTTCCACCCGGGACGGGAGACCAGGGCCCGGGTGAAGTCCGGAATTTACCGGAGTCCTGTTGTGCAATGTGCCAGGTGAGCCCGCACCGGTCAGCCGACCGGGCCGCGGGATCCCAGCACTGCACTGCTGTTCAGGCCAGCACAAATATTCCACCCAGGACATGTCAGGGCCCGGGTGAAGTCGGGACTACCCCCGAAAGCTGTTAGGGTGCAGCGACCAAGTGCCAGGGGAACCTGCGCTGGTCAGAGGCCGTAAAAGGCCATTCTAAAGGCCACCCAGCCACACCGGGTTCTTCTGCTCCGGCTGCCGAGCCCACGGTGCTGACCTCGAATGCGGCCTCCGACGGGACCCTCTCTCGCTCTACCGCAAGCCTGCGGAAGAGACAGGCGGCTCCAGCATCGGATCTCCCATCGAAGAGTCGACGGACGGACAAAGAAGATGACCAGGCCATGGAGGTGGAGCGGGGCCCCCACATCCCACCGATAATACTTGACGTGCCCAAGGGGTGGGCAAGCCACGCAGTTACACTAAAGCAGCTCGTGGGCGGTGACCTCGAAGTCGTGTGCACGGCTAGAACGCTCAGGCTGAAGACCACAACCGTGGCCCACTTCAGGAGCATCCAGCGCTACCTCCAGGAGCAGAAGATCCGCTTCCACACCTTTGCGATGACGACGGAGCGGCTTCTGAAGGTCGTGATAAAGGGGTTGCCTTCAACCCTTACCCCGGAGGAACTGAAGGCAGAACTCCAAGCTGACAGATACGGCATGGTAGAAGCGAAGCTGCTTAAAACAAGGAGGGGCCAGCCGACCAGCTTGTGGATTGTCACACTACGTGGAGGCGATGATGTCAGGCCTCCTGCGGAAATCTACGGCCTGACAAACATATTGTTCTGCAGGCTGGAGGTCCGCAAATATACCAGGTCTGGCGGACCAATCCAGTGCCACCGTTGCCAGGGATTTGGCCACGGCTCAAGCCACAGTCATAGGGAAGTACGCTGTGTTCGCTGCGGAGAGGGTCACCCCGCTAGCCTCTACTCTAAGGAATCCTCCACCCCGGCAAAGTGCTGCAACTGTGGTGAGGCCCACGCGGCAAACTACAGGGGTTGCGCCGCCTTCAAGTCGGAGCGGCAGATGACATACTCAGCGGCAACAAAGGCTTCTCTAAAAGTTGCTCCCAGGACCAAGCAGCCTAAATCTCGTCCTGCACCAGTCACGGTAAAGACACCGGAGATCAAAAACCCCCATGGGCCAAAGAGATTCCCCAGAGGCCGGCTGTGAGGAAGAGGAATTCCAGCAGGTGCAGCGGCGTCGTCATCGCCCTCCGCGAAACCCGCTAAACCGCGGAGCTCGGCCTGCAAGGATCCAGGACCAGCAACGTCAACATGCTACCGCCCGCCAGCAACCAGAGAAGCCCAGGAAAGAGTCTCCACCCACCGCCACTAGATCCCCAGCTCCACGCCCCACGCCTCGACTACGTCTGGAAATACCAAAGACGGCCCCCAGTGTGGAAACGGCAACCCCCCTGCCCCCCACCGACATCCCAACGACCAAACAGCCTGCTGCCCTCCTGCCTCAAGACCTCAAGGCAGGAATATCGGAGATGATCTCCCAGCTGACCAGCATGGTTGCGACGATGTCGCGACTCATGGACTTGTTGTCCGCCTCCATGCATGGGTAAGCTGAGAGTCATCAGCTGGAACTCCGATGGGGTAGCAGACAAGAGGCTGGAACTCAGCCAACTACTATAGGACTTGGATGTGGACGTCGCCCTTCTCCAGGAGACCCACTTCAGGACGTCAGACCGCTTTAGCATCCCCAACTACCAGGTGTACCGCACCGACCGGCAGCTCCAGAACATCCATCGCAGCGGAGGCTCGGCGATCTTAGTACATCGGCGAGTGACTCACCGTCACCTGGCAGCAGTCCCTGTTCCAGGAATCGAGATCACTCGGGTTGCCGTCCAATACAGTGGAACTGAACTGGAGATAGCCTTGGTATATTACCCGCCTCAGAGGATCATCCAGCCACGCTGCCTCGATGCCCTGCTACGACCTGGCCCCTGCACTTGTTGCCGGGGACCTCAATGCCAAGCACCTGGACTGGGGATGCCGGAACTCCAACTCCACCGGCAGAGAACTCCACCGTCTCCTGGAAAACCGTCGCCACATCCAAGTACTGAGTCCCGAAGAACCGACACACTACAGCTACAACGGACGTCATCTTCCAGACATACTGGACATCGGTCTAGCTGGCTCACTTGCCGGCCACATCGAGGTTTTCGCGGTGTCTGATCTTTCATCAGACCACGTGCCAGTTGTCTTTGACCTGCCAGACGACGGAACTATAGCCTATCCACCGGCTCGCTCCACCAAGGTCACCTGGCACAAATACGCGAACTACCTCGCTAACAGGCACCGACCGCCACCAACTCCTGCCGACTCACCGGACCAGCTAGACCGACAAGTACTCGACCTGACGACCACCCTCCAGGAAGCTGTGACAGCCTCGTCATCACCTCTCTCCAGGACGGACATCGCACCACCTCTACCCGAGGATTTGAGAGAGGAGATACGTCTTCGACGCAGACTGCGAAGGGAGTATCAGCAGTCCCGTTGTCCCCACGCCAAGCAGACCTTCAACCGCCAGGCCAGGAGGTGCTCGCGTCTCCTGGCGGAACATAGAGCGGCAGCGTGGGACGACTTCGTGGAGCACCAAGCTGACGGTGGTGTCGGCGGCATCTGGAAACTCTCCAGAGCCCTTCGAGGGGAGAAGAAGACGACGCGGCCTCTTCACGGCCAGCGTGGTATCGTCTACTCCCCTGGAGACCGAGCGGAAGCCTTCGCCGACACCATGGAAGACCAATTCTCCCCACACGCAGACGTCTACGACGAGGACACCTGCGAGATGATCGAGGACTTCCTGGAAGACTACCAACCAGAAGATGACGACCCGTTGCCACTTGTGACCACTCTCGAAGTGCAGGACCACCTTCGCCCGAAGAAGGCCCCTGGCCCGGACTCCTTGGGGACTCCAGCATTGAAAAATCTGCCGGCTTGGGTGATTGTCACGATCACCTGCATCTTTAACTCATGTTTACGCCTGGCCTACTTCCCGACCACCTGGAAGGATGCCAAGGTGATCATGATTCCCAAGCCCGGCAAGGACCCTCTCTTCCCGGAGAATCACAGGCAAATCTCTCTCCTGCCTGTGCTCTCCAAATCCTGGAGACAATCGTCCTGACGAGGTTCCCTGAGGAGTTCTTCACGTCTATCAGGACTGAACAGTTCGGATTCCGCTCTGGACACTCCACCACTCTACAGCTCCGCAGAGTATTAAATACCATCACTGGAGCTGTGGAGAGGAAGCACCACTCCACTTCGGTCCTGATAGACGTTAGCAAAGCCTTCGACAAGGTATGGCATGAGGGACTGCTCTTCAAACTCACAGAATCCCCGTTGCCTGGCAGGATCTTCAAGCTACTCCGAAGTTATCTCCACCTCCGGACCTTCAGCGTCAGCGTTGCCCGATCCGCCTCCACGACCCGCCCAGTGACATCTGGTGTGCCACAGGGATCGGTCCTCGGCCCGATCCTGTACCTGTGGTACACAAACGACTTTCCGTTCGCTCCGAGAGTGCAGCTGTCCTTGTATGCGGACGATGCGCTCCTCACGGCCACGTCTGCCAACCTGAGGATGGCTTGGATTCTACATCCAGCGGCAGCTGCACCTACTGGAGCCCTGGTTGACCAAGTGGAGGATTAAGGTCAACGTTGACAAGTGTGAAGCGATAAACTTCACCAGGACAAGGAGACAAGCCGACACCTGCCTCTCAACGGGGACTACATCCCTTGGAAGGCGACAGTGAAGTACCTGGGGGTACTCCTGGACTCCAAGCTGACGTTCACTCCCCACGTCAAGAGGATCTGCGGCCAAGCGAGGAAGGGCACCGGCAGCATCGCTCCCCTGCTCAACTCCACGAAGCTACCGACCAGGACGAAAGCCCTGCTCTACACGGCTTTGATACGACCAATGCTCACATACGCGGCCCCAGCATGGTACTACCTCACCTGCAAGACCGCACGGAGACAGCTGCTCGCAGTCCAGAGCGTCTGCCTCCGGCGGGCCACTGGGTCGCCCTGGTTCGTTAGGAACACCGTGGTCAGGGCTTCGTCCAACGTTTCTACCATCAGGAGCTTCGTGGACGGACTAACATCCAGACTAGAAGAGACCCCAGCATCTTCACCGTGGGAACATCTACTACAGCTCAGTGCCCAGGGGGTCCCCGCACTTCGTCTTCCAATGGAAGACTGATAGACATCGGGAAGACTACGACCACTACCACCACTACTACACTGAAATACTACAACATATTACTGACGAGTAGCAAAAGCTACTAGGGCTTTGACCCTTGCTTACACTAAGCAAAAGCCAAATCGGCAGAGGCTTAGAAAGACGTGGGGGAACAACCCCCCACAGTCACAGTAACCTAACCTGACCTGACCTGTTAGTTGGTCGACTCGCCGCACAGGTTTCGCGTCCAGCGCCCGGTACGGTTACCGCGGGACGGCGACCGTCACTTTGCCTTCGCTTGTCGCGCGACCGCTAAAACGACTGCATATCTCATAAACCGTAATCCGAGCGAGACCGTCTACTGACAAGTGTATTTTAAAATTCACCTGTTGCCACTATTACACAACAATTTTGATGGTGTTTACTGGTTGGTATTAAAATAAAATAAATTTAATTCACAATATTTTCTTAACCGCGTATTGATAGTCTGTTTTTTCATTAAAAATTTACTTATTTGCCACAAAATTGTAGGGCTCAAAATAACAATAATAATCGTTTAAAAGTACAAGAATGTAGAATTGTAATGTAAAAATACAATTATTGAATTTTAGAAAAGAAAAAAATTACAAAAAAAATGCCAACAGCACGTGGTGTTCCCAAGCGGTCACCCATCCAAGTACTAACCACGCCCGACGTTGCTTGACTTCGGTGATCGGACGAGAACCGGTATATTCAACGTGGTATGGCCGTTGGCGAGAGACTAACTGATCTAGACGATCCATAGGTTACTTAAGCGTTCAGTAGTGAACAAGAACCATTATTGGTGGTACATATTGACACGAAAACAAGTGTTTATATTCGAATCACAGTTTTCATTGTCGGAATACACACATTTAATTAATTATTCCTATTTATTTATGTATACATTTTACTATTCTAGGTTGTCAATATTATAATTGCACGTATCGACTTTGGTGGGAAAACTGACTCATTTAATATTTTATTTATTATAGAGACAACTTTAAAATGTCCTTGTGAAATTATTTTAAAACCGTAAGATATCTTTTTTTTCTTCTTCTTCTTATTTTGTTTTCTCGACAAGGCATCAGTGGATAATTAGGGACGGCGCGAACGCAGTCCCCGCTACCAAAAATTACGCGCCCGAGATACCCACATTTGGGGCATTCGCAGGAGTCAGCCCGACCGTAGTGCAATGGAAAGGCCTCATCCTGGGGGAACCGCCTTCGTGATCACGGTAACCCCTACGCCAGGTAAATATGAATGTACTTGCCCAGACAATTGGTACCCACCAAAACGACAGTTTTATCTGCCACCGAGAGGCAAACGGCAAGAGTTGGTTTCTATGGTAACTGTGGCAAGGTATCCGTTAAAATGCACACATTTCATGTTCCAAACAGTATTGTCGGTGTTTAAAAACAACATTTTTACATATAAGTTGGTAAATTATTAGTTTTTACTGGTTTTAAACGCCACGGTGCGACATACATTGTCGCGCCGGTGGCACCGCCACATTACGGTCTGTCCGGCACGGCTCTCGCCGCATCGACACCAATACCACTCTCCAACCGTTTAGAATATTACGATTTTCACTAGTCGGTTAGCGTACTGCGGCTATTCACATTGAAAACTGAACTCCACTGGACCGTGCATTGGTGAAATCCGTTGGATTTCAATGGCAATATCTCGGTGAGACAATTCCTGGAGAGTTTTCTCGCATGTCCAACTGGTTATTACAATGACCTAGTTCAAGATTTGTTTCCTTTCGCACCAAGATCATACTTCACAGGATCATTTCTGTAGTAAGATCTTCATTTAACCACTTCAACACTGAAGTGTTTACCAGCCACGATGAAGAGACGAAGTTCTCCTCCCTGAGCGTGAGGCAGGCGCGTGACCGTGTCACAACATGACGCGGTTTACGCTCCATCGATGATCGTTCAGACCGATCACTCTTGGTCGGTACGAGAGGAGAGCGTTCAGAGTGGCCCATTATAAATATGAAAATGAGAATTAGAAACTGTTAAATCCTCGGCAAGTGAACGTCACGTGAGATGTGGTATTACCATTACAAGTCAATAACACAGTGTAACGGTAATGGTGATGGGTATGGTTTGTGTGTTGATGATGGCCCAGCCCCATAAGGGCCGGGCACTGACTAAAAATTGGTTACAGACTCATCATGTGTTCCCCTCCATGGAAATCTTTAGTAAAAGGCGAAAGATTTATTCGTTCTGAAGGGAAACCAGAGTGGAGAGACAAGGTACATACGACGAGACCGATCAATTTACTACTTAAAAACTGCGCCGAGAGTTTGCCGACATAATGTCCGCATCTGGCAGTGTGCGAGACGCTGAGCACTTTAGGAACTGTGAACAGGTGAATTTTAAAATACACTTGTCAGTAGACGGTCTCGCTCGGATTACGGTTTAAGAGATATGCAGTCGTTTTAGCGGTCGCGCGACAAGAGAAGGCAAAGTGACGGTCGCCGTCCCGCGGTAACCGTACCGGGCGCTGGACGCGAAACCTGTGCGGCGAGTCGACCAACTAACAGGACAGTTTGGTTGCGGCGAGCGGAGCGCTAGTGTCAATTGGCCGGGGCCGTTCTCATGACAACCGTTGACGAGTGATACGGTGGGAAAATGCTGCCGCAGCCGTAGCCGTATCCATCCGGTAACACCGGTTGAAACCATTCCGATTACGATTTTAATTAGTTTAACAAGGGAAAATCATCTGTCCTGGCGTCGAGTCTAGTTGAAAATAGTTTTACCAGTTCACAGTTGACACGAAAACAGTTCAACGCTCGCCGGGTCGTTACCGAACAAACAATTTGTCAACAGGTTCTCGCTGTTGAAAACTACTAAGGAAATTTACATAAGCGGTCATCTTATATTTTTCAGTCCTTATCAGTCGCTCGAGCAGTCCGGATGGCTCCGTGATAAGCTCCGTGATCCTGCCCACCGAGCCGGTCTGTGCGTGTTTGCGATCTCGTTCCTCGTGATTGAAAGTTATTACTCACCGTCTTAGTTATTGCAGTTTATACAAAGAATTGTGCCAATATTAAATTAAATGATTACCTTATATTACGAGAGTTGAAGATTCTCTTTTTACCGTTTTTTTATTTAATTGTAAACATTCAGTAACAGCATGGTCGAAAAATGAGCGAAGTGTAACACTGATCTGGAAAGTGCTAAAGACATTGTTGCTAAGTGTAATGAATGTGGTGGCGTCTATCACCCTGCTTGCTGCAGATTGCAAACCACGGACGCCGTGAAGAGACTGCGAAGTAAAAAGGGCACGTGGCGGTGCGACTCGTGTGAAACAGAAAATGCATCATCTCACAGTGGCAAATCTGACATTACAACATTAAGTTCGGACAACGTCATGGCTATGCTTCAAACTATTAGAAAAGATATGGCATATAATATGAAGGAATCAAGGGAGCGTTTTGGCGGCTTAGAAACACTAGTGCAAGGGGTGAAGGACGTAATTGAGGAATTTAGAGTGAAAATCTTAGTTTTGGAGCAAGAGAATACCGAATTGAAGAAGAATATGGTGGATAACATCCAGATGAATAAAGAAAATAAACAAGAAATTCGGCTTTTAAAACGCGAGCTCCTTGAACTACAGCAATACACCCGTCGGAACAATATCGAAATTAAAGGCGTGCCTTCCTCTGGTAAAGAAGATATACTCATGGTCATGGAAGCCATTGCGAAAGCCTTAGATGTGCCGTAAAATAGGGGTGACTTAAATGTAGTCCACCGTATGCCAACATCTGACACCCACCATCCAACTATCATCGCAGCTTTTATATACCTTGGCACCAGAGATATGTGGCTTGCGGCCGCTAGAAAGAAGAAGCTGACGACTACAGACATCTCCACTCGCCTGCAGCCTGGCCCTGTGTATATAAACAGTCATCTCACAGGCCACAACAAGTTCCTTCTGGGGAGAGCCAAGCAACATGTGAGAGACAAGAAGTTGGCAGCAGTCTTGGACTGTCGAGGGAAAGATCCTGGTTCGGAAGGAAGAAGGAAGTCACGCACAGAGAGTATGGTTTGCTGAAGATCTGGACAGTATAGCTGGGTGAGATTAGATGAGATCCAAGAATCTAAGTCCTAAAGGCAGCATTTTTTATTTTCAACATACAGTATTGTTTTCTTTACATAAGCTTAATTTGTTTTATAAACTCTGGTGCATGAGTTTATTGTTTTTATTTATTACTTCTATATTGTAAATACTATTCGAAGATTAATGTATTTCAGTTCATGTATTGCTGTTGAAAATTAAATTTTTAGTTTGAAAATTTAAATTATAATAAGCCACGTTATTTACTAAATACATATAGTATATACCTTTTGTTTGGTTAGACAAAAAATCATTTGTTATCAATAGCTAAAGTGGTTGTTATCACTATAAAACCTAATTATTTTGAACAATTATTAGTCCAAGTATAACAAATTATAAGTGGTTAGTACTATATCATGATCGTTTTATTTCTCGCCTATTTAATATTATTTAGCTATATTTTTCACTGCGATTCGTATTGTAGTAAATTTCCGTAGTTACATGGTTATTTATCAACTAACTCAATCTTTGAATCTCAGTAAATATGTCAATATCTTATTGTTTTTATATTATTTTAGATTGTATGCATAATATTTTAATTCACGAAATTGATTTTTCTGTACATAACTGTCTAGGATAAACAAACAAGAAGTAGGCCTAATCATTCATTAATAACTGTAAAAATGTTGTGTGTGTGTAATGTAACTTAAATTTAAGGGAAATCGTTTACGATTCATATGTGTGTTATATCGAAATACTATAATAATTGAATTGTGGAGTTTAAAATAGTTTTTTCCTATACATAAATTTTGTATCTTGTACTTGTGGCAGTCTGCTTTATTATTAACATGAATCTCTATGAAGTGAGACACCTTCAAGTGTATATAGGCCTACGTAGCTTTCATAAGATGTAATAAAATATACATTGTTCACAAAGATGCACAAATAATCCTTTTTGTACCATGCATTCATATATAATATGAAATAATTCATTTGTGATATTATCGTAAAGTGAGATATGTTCCAGTAAATTAGAAATAACTTTAGTTATATCAACTTTGGCGAATGTACATATCATTAACTCTCATTTGTATCAGTATAAATTGACTACATTATATACTTAGTAAGATGATATATTAGAGGAATAATAGCAGGGTGGTAGTGAGGGAGTATTTGCATTTCTTTAACAAAACTCATGTTGTGTTCACGAGTGCGTAGACGTGAGGAACGTATGGGTATGCATGTTATGTGCGAGTTATGGAGGTATCTATATCATATAATGTATGCGTGAGTCGTATTAGCATAAATGCATGTGTGTGGAGTTTGTATATGTGTGTAAGTGTATGAATGCATGGACATGTGTTTCTGTGCATGAATGAATACAGGTAGGATTGTGTATGTACGTGCATTTACATGTGTGTGTGTGTGTGTGTGACGGTGTGTAAATAAGAAAGTGAGTGTGTGTATCTGGTAACTGTAAACATAACAATACGATAATAGTTTAAGAGGATAGCTAATATAAGACTGTAGGTGTTACTTTGTACAGCCAGGCGTAAGGTGTGGTGGGTGGAGTAATGTGATTGATAATGGGTGACCTTGCAGAAGTGGATAATTTAAGATATGTTGCATGTTTCGACTGTGAGGATGTATGTGAAGTTGATAGAATATTTAATCATTCAAGCACAAATATACGTTTCATTCATATAAATATCAGGAGCTATAACAAAAATTTTGACGAACTAGTGGTTGTACTAAATAGCATTAAAATTAACTTTGACTTAATAATTCTCACAGAAACTTGGTGTGAAGAGGGAGAATATGAGATGTTTAAAATTGAAGGATTTGATATTTTTTGCAATAGGTTAAGGAGAAATCAGAATGATGGAGTTATCTGCTATGTAAATAAGTTATTTAGTAGTATGGTGAGTGAAGTAAAGTTTCATGGCGCAACGTGTCTTCAGGTGAATGTAGAAACCGGCAGTGAGCGGTTCACAGTCCTGGCACTTTATCGTAGTCCATCAAACGACGGTGACTGTTTATCAGTGACTTAGAGAGATACTGTGACAGTCGAGTCAGGGACCGCACGTACTGGATTGTGGGGGATATTAACTGTTGTATACTGGATTGCGCGAGATCGGCGGCGGCTGAGCGATATCTCGACGTACTGTACGCAGCAGGGTTTGTGGCTTGTGTAGACAGACCTACTCGCGTCACTGCACATACAGCTCACTGCATCGATCATATTTTTGTAGACGCTCATAATACTGAGAATATAATTTCAGTTGTCATAAAAACTGCAATAACAGATCATTTTTTGATTGCAACTGAATGGAGTAGATTAAATAAAAAATCTGGTAGCAGATCGAGTAAAAGTGTAGTCGTAATGAATAAATCCGAAGTAAAAAATCAAATAGCTAGATGCAACTGGAAAAAAATATATTATTGTACTGATGTAAATAATAGCGCCGAAATGTTGGTCAGAAAAATTAACGATAGTATGAAAGTCTCCTCAAATCATGTAGTTTTTCGGAATAAGGAGTTGAAGTTGAAACCTTGGATAAGTCGAGGACTAATTACATCAATCCGTAAAAGAGATAAACTGAGCAAACGAGTTAAATGTCAGCCTTTCAACCGTGAATTGTTAAATTATTTCAAAAATTATCGTAATATTTTAAGTAAACTATTAAAAACAACAAAAGAAAATTATTACAAAACTAAAATTAATCAATCAATCAATCAGAAATCCTAAAAAACTGTGGCAGCATATCGGAGAAATAGCAGGGAAAACTAAAACAAATTCACGCTTCCCAGTGGAACATTTCGTTGCTTCGGTTACAAATATCAAAGATGATGATAACACAAATTATGTAGCGAATTTACTAAATAATTATTTTGTTAATGTGGGAGAAGAGTTGGCTTGGTTGATATTGAACATATCAGGTTGCGGACGGAGTTTAGGTTGACTCCAGTTACCGAACAGCAGATGGAAGAGTGTATGGTCGAGTTAAAAGGAGGCTCAGCTCCAGGAATGGATGGTATTACTACTGATATTATCAAAGATAACTTTACCTATCTAAAAAAACCACTCTTGCACATAATAAATACTAGTCTCATAGATGGTATTTTTCCAGACATATTTAAAATTGCCAAGGTGATGCCTATATTCAAGGGAGGTGAGAAGGGAGAGCGTTCGAACTATCGCCCGATCTCTCTCTTAAGCGTTATATCCAAGTTATTAGAGAAGATTGTTAGAAAACAATTAACCCATTATCTATTTGAAAACAATATAATTTTTTAAAATCAGTTTGGTTTTAGGAAAGATGTTACGGTGGAAGACGCCCTTTTTAACTTAACAAGACACATCCATAACAATATAGCTAAAGGTAAGCTCTCTTTATTGGTGTTCATCGACTTGGCAAAAGCGTTTGACTCCTTAGATAGACACATTTTGGTTAAAAAAATTAGAATTAATTGGTGTAAGAGACAACACGCTGAAGTGGTTTAAAAGTTATTTATGTAATAGGCGGCAAATTGTTGAAATTAACGGTATAAAAAGCGAATCCAAGCAAATAAATTTTGGGGTTTATCCAGGGGAGTACACTTGGACCTTTACTTTTCTTAATCTATACAAATGATATAGGAAAGATCATTCTTAATAATGGTACGTTATACTTGTACGCAGACGACACAGTAGCGTTATTTGATGGTCATATGTGGGAGGAAGTCTATAGGAATGCTGAAAGAGGACTTCACACCTTTAAACAGTGGTTTGACAGTAATCGACTGACTGTAAATATATGCAAGACGAAGCACATGGCTGTGTACCTGCGCGCAACGCGCGACCCAGTGGGTCTACAACTGAAGATGCACAATGGGCAGTGCGGTGGCCGCCTGATACCCTGTCAGTGTCATAGTATCGAACGTGTTAGTACTTTCAAATATCTTGGAGTAATGTTTGATAATAGACTCGCTTGGGCAGCCCATGTTAGCTATATCAATAGCAAACTACGGAAATGCATTTATATGTTCGTTACATTATCACGTGTGCTAAATTTCCGCCATATCAAAATTGTTTATTACGCATATGTTCAATCGATCCTTCAGTATGGAATCATTGCGTAGGGAGGGGCTTCTAATACAGTAATAAAACCATTACAAATTACACAAAAGTCTATTATGAAAGCTGGTCTCAAAAAACAAGGAGGTTCCCATCAGAAAATTTGTTTCGTTTACTTATGATTCTTGATATTAGACAACTATTCCTAAAAGTTTTGATTTTGTACGGTTTCAAACATAAATTTTCATTTTTAGAGAAAGTGGAACATGCATACAACACAAGACATAGATTGAATATTGGTATCGCCACAGCACGTTATACTAAGTCTATAAATAAAACAAATTCTTTCTACGTTCTACACACAATCTACCAAAATTTACCATTGGAACTGAGAGAAAATTGGAACATTAAAGTCGAAGCGTACAAAAAGAAGTTAATGAACTGGTTAATTGCATTGGGGAGGAGTGATGCAAACGCTATACTCACTTCTATCTACTCTGAGTGATCTGTTCGTGCCGAGTGATAATTACTGCGATGATATTTGATATATAGTTTGTGAATACCTTGGTGACGGACATGTGCGAGCATTCTTAATTAATGCATTAAGCTTTTGTGCTATACATGTGATTATGTCCTGGCAATAAAAAATTGATTTGATTTGATGTGTTGCGGATGTATGCGCGAGACCGCTGAGGCGTGTGTGCGTGTGTGTGTGTGTGTTGTGTGTGAGTCTCTCTCTCTCTCTCTCTCTCTCTCTCTCTCTCTCTCTCTCTCTCTCTCTCTCTGTGTGTGTGTGTGTGTGTGTGTGTGTGTGTGTGAGTTTATTGTTTAGCTTTGTATGCATGCGTGTGTGTGTGTTTTATTTTCCTTGTGAAGGAATGCATTAATTTCGATATAGGTTCCAGAAATCGACAACAATAAAATGATGCGTTTCTGTTTATCTTTTTATTTTTCTATTCTTTTCCTTTTTTATAGCTCTTAAAATAAGGTTTCTTGGGCACTCTTTAAGCATATCCCGTATGTTGTCTTACTTCTTATAGCCATAAAACTTCATATACTAGAATTTGTTGCATCTTTGTCATGTCGTTCCATTATCATAACTGATTAAATTATTACTTTTTACACTGCTTGAATTTAGTTAATATGCATCCAAACAGAGTATGTTTACTATTTAGTTATTTTTAGTTATCTATAAATCATACAATTGTAATTTTGTTCTAATATTTACATTATATATTAGTATTATTGTGATTGCAAACTCGAGTGAAGATGGACTCGGTTCTCACACACAGGCTTTTGCCCATGTGGGTACCTTCTCGTGTATATTATTATCATATGTTTGTATTATATGTAAATGAGATAAATAAATGAAAATGAATGAATGATTTATATTAGAAAATATAGCCGCCTTAGCCGCCTTTGCCGACCTTTGACGACCCGTAAAACACCACCAAACACGATGGTTGGTTGGCAGGAGGTGGTCAAGTGACGGGTGACGGTGCGTGCGGCTCTGTACGGCCGGCTCGTGGCTGGCGATTACACGAGCCCCGTCGTTGTCTTTCTGATAGAATAACGGTTTTTCACTCTTGTTCTCTGGCCGGAGGGAATCTATTACGCATATAACAAAACTGTTTCTCTAAAATAGCGAAAACACGGTTTTCTAACCACTTTTTTTCTCCAAATTTCCGACTTTTGTTGTTTTTCTTTCTCGAGCGACAAATTGCAAGTAACTTTTTACTCTATGTAATTGTAAAGCACGTCTATTTTATCGCTTCTCGGCCTTTTGGCTAAGATCAAAGTGTAGTTAAATTTCCGTGCAAAACCGGACAATCCGGTTGTTGTCCTGTTTTGCACAAGGCGATTCCGGGGGGTGGTGGGACTCACCCCTGGCTGCTTCGTCCAGCCAACGGATAGCCAGGTGGGGTCAGCGTGACGCACTGACCCTCCCTAATAAGGCGCCGAGCCCAGGAGTCGTCCGGGTGGTGTTCAATGTGGGGAGTTCGCTGACTCCCCGTCTGCACCACCCGAGATCCCTGCCATCTATGAGAAGAGCCGGGAGGCGAAGTTTCAACCGTCTTCCAATAGGTGGCGCTTCTTTCTGCTGCGGACTACTGCTTCTTCTCCCCTCCGATGGAGCCCACCCTCTTCTGTGCCCTGCCTCTGGGCCAAAGACTTCAATGCCCGGAATGCCTGGAGGCGGGAATTTTGTGCGTCAGGAAGAGAGAGGGGATGAAGAGGCACCTGATCCAGAACCATGGAGGAGGATGGGAGATATCCTTCGTCTGCTGCGACACCGAGTTCTCATGTCGCCAGCAGAAGTACGCGCTTAAGCAGGCGAAGGCACATTTTGCTAAAAGTCATTCTGGGGCGGATTTCTTCCTTCCTGATGGCGAGCTGGGTGTCTGCGCATCATCTTACAACACCTTTCAAGAGAAGATTGTCAGGATGGTGACACCCATTAGGCCTCCTGCTCCTGATGCGCCCCCCAGCTCCGATTCCTCCACAACTCCCTCTCCTTCTCCCCCACTTGTCCGCCCACGTGCTCTACCACTGCACCTCCAGCCTTGCTACTGGCATCACGCGAAGACACAACGCCGTCCAGGATCTCCTCGTCGCAGCCATCAGACCTGCGGAGGGAGTTGAGGTCCGCGTGAACCAGCGGGTGCCCCTTCAAGCGCTGCTCCAAGGCCGTGAAGATGATTTCCCGGAGGAGATGGTGCGCTGCCGTCTGGATGTGGTGATGATCGACGCTCACAACAAGATCGTCAAGATAGTCGACATCGCCGTTCCATACGAGGACGGCTGGCCCACCACCAAATAAATACACACAATAAACTAATTCTTCATCATGCACATAACTTATAAAACAGTGTATATACAGTTATCCCCCGTCAAAGTTTTATAGTTGTATAAAAACAAAATAGTTCCATGTTTTATTCTTATAACGCGTGAAGAAAATAATATAAATTAAAATATATTGTACACACTGTTGCCACTATTACACAACAATTTTGATGGTGTTTACTGGTTGGTATTAAAATAAAATAAATTTAATTTACAATATTTTCTTAACCGCGTATTGATAGTTTGTTTTTTTCATTAGAAATTTATTTTCCACAACATTGTAGGGCTCAAAATAACAATAATAATCGTTCAAAAGTACAAGAATGTAGAATTGTAATGTAAAAATACAATTATTGAATTTTAGAAAAGAAAAAATTACAAAAAAATGATATATGGCAATCCGGTTGTTGTCCAGTTTTGCACAAGGTGATTCCGGGGTGTGGTGGGACGCACCCCTGGCAGCTTCGCCCTGCCTAACGGATAGCCGGGTGGGGTCGGTCTGACGTGCCGACTTTCCCTAATAAAGCGGTGAGCCTAGGATTCGTCCGGGGGCTGTTCAATGTGGAGTGTTTGCTGACTCCCCGTCTGTAGCACCCGAGACCCCTACTTCTCTTCATCTTCATTTTTCTTTTCCTCTTCCGGTTTTTTCCTTCTTTTTCGTTTCTTCTCACCTTCGCGCGATGGACAAAACATTATTCTGTGCCCTCCCTCTAGGACACGCCTCCAATGCCCGGAGTGCCTTGAGGAGGGCGTACAATGCATTAGAAAACGGGAGGGGATGAAGCGCCATCTGAATCAAGATCACGGGGGGGGATGGGACATTTCATTTGTCTGCTGTGATGTGGAGTTTTCCTGCCGGCAGCATCGTTACGCCCTGAAGCAGGCCAAGGCGCATTTCTCCCAAGAACATCAGAGGGCCGATTTTCTTCTTCCTTAGGAGGAGCTTGGATTATGTGCTTCTTCCTATAACGCTCTTCAGGAGAAGATAATCGGCATTGCCACCCCCATCCGGCCCATGACTCCGCCCATTGCTTCACCCTCCACCTCGACCTCCTCATCGCCAACTCTCTCTCTCCCCCCCCCGCCCCCTCATCCGTGCCCGCTCTGCGGCAGCCATCGCGCGAAACGCTCACCGCCGCCGACTACGGGAACGGAATGTGACCCCGCCTCATGATCCGTTGCCCGTCGGCCATATGATGTCACCCGTGCTGTACACTGCGTCACCGCCCACTCCACCACCTCATCACGCCCATGGACTCTCACCTCCAGTCCCGCCTGTGTCTCCAACCACGCCTATGGCCCCACCGGCCGCGCCTGTGGCTGGGCCTCCCTCTCCATCTCCGCCGCCTCCTGGCCCACCATCATCTGTTGGCTCCGCCCCTCCTGGCTCACCTGCCTCTCGTGACGTCAGCATCTGCGCGGCCGGAGCAAGCTCAACGGGGGGATCGCCGGGATGCTCGGACTGCTCGTCCTCTGATGGCTACACGACGCCATGATGCCAAGGAAACCACGCGCCTTTAGAGGCTGTATCGCCGTGCTCCACGACGGGCGGTCCGCGAGGTGCTGAAGGCGGCCTCGCCATTTTTGTAGCATCCCTGGAGCAGCCATTGAGGACCACTTCAGGGACTGCTATAGGGGGCCCCACCCCCTAACTCCCTTATCCTTGCTGTGCCTTCAACCACGCTTCTGGAGGCCACGACCCCTGGGGAGGTCCTCTCCCTCCTCCGCCGGACCTCTAACACCGCTCCTGGCCCGGATGGGGTAAGATATAGAGTATGGCGTCGTCGGGACCCGTTAGGGCATGTTCTTGCCGCGGTTTTTAATGTATGCTTGGCGGCCAAGCGGTTTCCGCCTGCCTGGAAGGTCTCGACGACCATTTTGATCCATAAGAAAGGTCTGGTGGAGGATATTTCCAATTGGCGTCCGATAGTTCTGTCGAACACCTGCGGGAAGCTCTTCTGCAGCCTTCTATTCAGCCGCCTCTCTGGGTGGGCCTCCGCCAATGGGCTCCTGTCAGGAGCCCAGAAAGGGTTTACCCCCGCGGAGGGCTGCCTAGAGCACAATTTCCTGCTACAGGAACTCCTCGATGAGGCACGTAGGCGTGGAGGGGAGCTTTGCATTGCCTGGCTTGACCTGGCCAATGCATTTGGGAGTGTCCCCCATTCCTCTCTCTTCACCGCCCTGTGCTCTGCCGGTCTGACCGCCGACCAACTGCGGCTCATCCAGGACCTGTACCAGGGCAGTGTCACTTCCGTCCGGCACAATGGCGGTATGACGGCCGAGATTCCCTTTGGTGCGGGTGTGAGACAGGGCTGTCAATTGTCTCCCCTTCTCTTTAACCTCGTGATGGAGACTTTGATCCTGCCCCTCGTTGCTATGGAGGACATCCATGGGGCCGACCTACATGGCACGCGTGTCAGTGTCCTGGCGTACGCGGATGACTTGGTCTTGGTTGCCAGGTCTGAAGGCGGACTGTAAGGCCAACCGAATTCCTAATTGACGCTGCTCCTCTTAGGGTGCTTGGCGAGGGTGAGCCCTATCAACATCTGGGGGTCCCCACCGGGATGAGGGAGGACCAAACCTCGGTTGCTACCATCGCGAGGCTCGAGGGTGAGGCCGCTTCTATATTCGGGAGTATACTTGCCCCCTGGCAGAAGTTGCATGCCTTGCGCACCTTCCTGGTTCCGCAGCTGATTTTTAATTTTAACACTGCTAGGATCAGGAAGACGAGCCTGCGAGAACTTGACAAATTGATCAAGTTGGGGTGCAAGCGTGTAATGAACGCAGCGTGCCAGTGCGGAGCTGATCGCGCTCCCCCCCTCCTGGGGTGGAGCCGGCCTCCTGCCACTCTCTGACCTCACGGATCTCTCGGCTGTGGCTCACGCCTTCTACCTCTTGACGTCACCTGACCCTAAGTTCGCACACCTGTCACTTGAGGGGCTCGCTGTCTCTGCTGGTCAGCGGACCGCGGCAAGAGTCGATATGGCGTTCCTCGTGTCATACCTGAACGGGGAAATTGGCGGTGACACGAATGTTGCGACAACCTTTTCCTTGGCCCGGGCTGCACTTAACCGCCTCTCCAAGCGTCTCCCCGACCTTCGGTGGGGGTGGTGTGAGGAGAGGAGATCTTTCCAACTGTCCGTCCCTGGGGAGAGGTCGACCATCGCGGTCGACGGCGGCTCCCGGTCCAAGCTTTCCTCTGTCCTACGTTCCTCCCTGCAATTCCACTTCCGGTCCGACCTTTCAAACAAACCGGACCAGGGCAGGGCCATTCGTGTTACCGCTGGTTGCCCCTCCTCCAACCACTTCCTTTACGAGTGACGCTATACGCGGTTCGCGGCAGTACGGTGTCGCCCTCTTCCGCCGTTGTGTCTCCACAGCGGTCCAATGGAGCCGGGATCTCTATGTCCAGCATGTGACGGGTGTGTCCCAGTACCGTCAAGCTCGGGATCAAAATCATGATCAGGATCTGTAAAAAATTATTCTTATTGTTAGTAAAGTATTGATCCTGGTATGAGAATCGATTTTGTTACATATATTTATTATAGTTTTTAAGTAGTTTTTTAATCTTTAACTTTTAAATCGCATGTTTTTACATTCACTTGCATGTGACGTAGTTTTTAGTATTTTAACTGTAGTTTTAGTATCGTTACAGAGGCCTTTAAAAGTTTATATTATTGATTAAATTATTTTTTGTTATTATTAATTTATTGTTATTGTTATTATCTGTAATTTTAAGACGTTAATTAGTTTATAAGCAACTTGCATGTTGCACCGTGGTTATGTAACTATTTGGACATTAAATAAATGATTTAGATGATGACAAAAAAGAATTGCCGAAAAAATGAAAGGCCCAAAATATCTGTTATTATCAGCTTAACATCTGATACGTCCCTCATCGAGGGACCAGTTTGTTAAACTGATTTTTGGAAAATGACGGAGTGCTAGAAGCTTGCTCCACCTCTGTCACGGGTTGACCCGGCATTGCAGTACCGCCGGGACCGGCCCACCAAATAAATACACACAATAAAATAATTCTTCATCATGCATATAACTTATAAAACAGTGTATATACAGTTATCCCCCGTCAAAGTTTTATGGTTGTATAAAAACAAAATAGTTCCATGTTTATTCTTATAACGCGTGAAGAAAATAATATAAATTAAAATATATTGTACACACTGTTGCCACTATTACACAACAATTTTGATGATGTTTACTGGTTGGTATTAAAATAAAATAAATTTAATTCACAATATTTTCTTAACCGCGTATTGATAGTTTGTTTTTTCATTAAAAATTTATTTATTTGCCACAAAATTGTTGGGCTCAAAATAACAATAATAATCGTTCAAAAGTACAAGAAAGTATAATTGTAATGTAAAAATACAATTATTGAATTTTAGAAAAGAAAAAAAATTACAAAAAAATGCCAACAGCACGTGGTGTTCCCAAGCGGTCACCCATCCAAGTACTAACCACGCCCGACGTTGCTTGACTTCGGTGATCGGACGAGAACCGGTATATTCAACGTGGTATGGCCGTTGGCGAGAGACTAACTGATCTAGACGATCCATAGGTTACTTAAGCGTTCAGTAGTGAACAAGAACCATTATTGGTGGTACATATAGACACGAAAACAAGTGTTTATATTCGAATCACAGTTTTCATTGTCGGAATACACACATTTAATTAATTATTCCTATTTATTTATGTATACATTTTATTATTCTAGGTTGTCAATATTATAATTGCACGTATCGACTTTGGTGGGAAAACTGACTCATTTAATATTTTATTTATTATAGAGACAACTTTAACATGTCCTTGTGAAATTATTTTAAAACCGTAAGATATCTTTTTTTTCTTCTTCTTATTTTGTTTTCTCGACAAGGCATCAGTGGATAATTAGGAACGGCGCGAACGCAGTCCCCGCTACCAAAAATTACGCGCCCGAGATACCCACATTTGGGGCATTCGCAGGAGTCAGCCCGACCGTAGTGCAATGGAAAGGCCTCATCCTGGGGGAACCGCCTTCGTGATCACGGTAACCCCTACGCCAGGTAAGTATGAATGTACTTGCCCAGACAATTGGTACCCACCAAAACGACAGTTTTATCTGCCACCGAGAGGCAAACGGCAAGAGTTGGTTTCTATGGTAATTGTGCCAAGGTATCCGTTAAAATGTACACATTTCATGTTCCAAACAGTATTATAGGTGTTTAAAAACAACATTTTTACATATTAGCTGGTAAACTATTAGTTTTTACTGGTTTTAAACGCCACGGTGCGACATACACTGTCGCGCCGGTGGCACCGCCACATTACGGTCTGTGCGGCACGGCGCTCGCCGCATCGACATCAATACCACTCTCTAACCGTTAGAATATTACGATTTTCACTAGTCGGTTAGCGTACTGCGGCTATTCACATTGAAAACTGAACTCCACTGGACCGTGCACTGGTGAAATCCGTTGGATTTAATGGCAATATCTCGGTGAGACAATTCCTGGAGAGTTTCTCGCATGTCCAACTGGTTATTACAATGACCTAGTCCAAGATTTGTTTCCGTTCGCAACAAGATCATACTTCACAGGATCATTTCTGTAGTAAGATTTTCATTTAACCACTTCAACACTGAAGTGTTTACCAGCCACGATGAAGAGACGAAGTTCTCCTCCCTGAGCGTGAGGCAGGCGCGTGACCGTGTCACAACATGACGCGGTTTACGCTCCATCGATGATCGTTCAGACCGACCACTCTTGGTCGGTACGAGAGGAGAGCGTTCAGAGTGGCCCATTATAAATATGAAAATGAGAATTAGAAACTGTTAAATTGTTTGTAATCGCTAAAAGTACGATCCTCGGCAAGTGAACGTCACGTGAGATGTGGTATTACCATTACAAGTCAATAACACAGTGTAACGGTAATGGTGATGGGTATGGTTTGTGTGTTGATGATGGCCCAGCCCCATAAGGGCCGGGCACTGACTAAAATTGGTTACAGACTCATCATGTGTTCCCCTCCATGGAAATCTTTAGTAAAAGGCGAAAGATTTATTCGTTCTGAAGGGAAAGCAGAGTGGAGAGACAAGGTACATACGACGAGACCGAACAATTTACTACTTAAAAACTGCGCCGAGAGTTTGCCGACATAATGTCCGCAACTGGCAGTGTGCGAGACGCTGAACACTTTAGGAACGTCGTCAACCGTGAACAGGTGAATTTTAAAATACACTTATCAGTAGACGGTCTCGCTCGGATTACGGTTTAAGAGATATGCAGTCGTTTTAGCGGTCGCGCGACAAGAGAAGGCAAAGTGACGGTCGCTGTCCCGCGGTAACCGTACCGGGCGCTGGACGCGAAACCTGTGCGGCGAGTCGACCAACTAACAGGACAGTTTGGTTGCGGCGAGCGGAGCGCTAGTGTCAATTGGCCGGGGCCGTTCTCATGACAACCGTTGGCGAGTGATACGGTAGGAAAACCCTGCTGCAGCCGTAGCCGTATCCGTCCGGTAACACCGGTTGAAACTATTCCGATCATCTGTCCTGGCGTAGAGTCTAGTTGAAAATAGTTTTACTAGTTCACAGTTGACACGAAAACAGTTCAACGCTCGCCGGGTCGTTACCGAACAAACAATTTGTCAACAGGTTATCGCTGTTGAAAACTACTAAGGATATTTACATAAGCGGTCATCTTATATTCATATTAGAAAATATAGCCACTTTTGCCGACCTTTGACGACCTGTAAAACAACACCAAACACGATGGTTGGTTGGCAGGAGGTGGTCAAGTGACGGGTGACGGTGCGTGCGGCTCTGTGCGGCCGGCGCGTGGCTGGCGATTACACGAGCCCCGTCGTTGTCTTTCTGATAGAATAACGGGTTTTTCAATCTTGTTCTCTGGCCGGAGGGAATTTATTACTCATCTAATAAAACTGTTTCTCTAAAATAGCGAAAACACGGTTTTCTAACCACTTTTTTTCTCCAAATTTCCGACTTTTGTTGTTTTTTCTTTCTTGAGCGACAAATTGCAAGTAACTTTTTACTCTATGTAATTATAAAGCACGTCTATTTTATCGCTTCTCGGCCTTTTGGCTAAGGTTAAAGATCAATTCGATCTTAGCCAAACTCAAAATTTGAGACAATTTACGTGCAAACATGGACAATCCGGTTGTTGTCCGGTTTTGCATAAGGTGATTCGGGGGGGGGGGGGGGGGTGGTGGGACGCACCCCTGGCAGCTTCGCCCTGCCTAACGGATAGCCGGGTGGGGTCGGTCTGGCGTGCCGACATTCCCTGATAAGGCGGTGAGCCTAGGATTCGCCCGGGGGCTGTTCAATGTGCTGAGTTCGCTGACTCCACGTCTGTAGCACCCGAGACCCCTACATCTCTTCATCTTCTCTTTATCTTCATTTTTCTTTTCCTCTTCCGGGTTTTTCCTTCTTTTTCGTTTCTTCTCACCTTCGCGCGATGGACAAAACATTATTCTGTGCCCTCCCTCTAGGACACGCCTCCAATGCCCGGAGTGCCTTGAGGAGGGCGTACAATGCATTAGAAAACGGGAGGGGATGAAGCGCCATCTGAATCAAGATCACGGGGGGGATGGGACATTTCATTTGTCTGCTGTGATGTGGAGTGTTCCTCCTGCCGGCAGCATCGTTACGCCCTGAAGCAGGCCAAGGCGCATTTCTCCCAAGAACATCAGGGGGCCGATTTTCTTCTTCCTGAGGAGGAGCTTGGCTTGTGTGCATCCTCCTACAACACTCTTCAGGAGAAGATTATCGGCATTGCCACTTCCATCTGGCCTAGGACTCCACCTGCTGCTTCCCCTTCCACCTCGGGATCCTCGTCGCCGCTGCTCTCCCCCTCCTCATCCGTGCACGCACTGCGGCCGCCATCGCGCGTAATGCTCACCGCCGCGGACTTAGGGAACGGAATGTGACTCCTACTCGCGAGCCGCTGCCTGCCCAAACTCCGTCACCCGTGCTGTCCACAGTGTCACCGCCCACCCAACTACCTCGTCACGCCCATGGAGCTTCACCTCCAGTCCCGCCTGCGTCTCCAGCCACCACCATCGGCTCGCCGGCCGCGCCTACTGCTGGGCCTCTCTCTCCGCCACCGCCGGGCCCACCATCATCTGCTGGCTCCACCCCTCCTGGCTCGCCGGCCTCCTCGTTGGCCGACCATCCTGCCTTCGAGCTCTCGGCATGGCAGCGTGAATGGGTGGCCAAATTCAACCCGGAGATGGCCTGGGACGAGTTCCTGCGTGCTCTCGACCAACTAGTCGCTTCTGTGACGTCGGCATCTGCGCGGCCGGGACAAGATGGACGGGGAGATCACCGGGATGCTCAACCACCTCGGACCAATCGACCACCGCGGACTACCGGGAAGCCACATGCCTTCAGAGGCTGTATCGGTGGGCTCCAAGACCGGCAGTCCGCGAGGTCCTGAAGGCGGCCTCGCCATTTTGCAGTATATCCGGTGCAGCCATCGAGGACCACTTCAGGGACTGGTACTCTCCCAGGGAGGGGAGCGTGGGGATTCCGCCCCCTAACTTCAGTCTCCCTGCTGCACCCCCACCACCGCTCCTGGAGGCCACGTCCCCTGGGGAGGTGCTCTCCCTCCTCCGCCGGACCTCTAACACCGCTCCTGGTCCAGATGGGATCAGATATGGAGTATGGCGTCGTCGGGATCCTTCCGGGGATGTTCTTGCCGCAGTCTGTAACGTCTGTTTGGCGGCTAAGCGGTTTCCGCCTGCCTGGAAGGTCTCGACGACTGTACTGATCCACAAGAAGGGTCCGGTGGGGGACATATCCAATTGGTGTCCGATAGCCCTGTCCAACACCTGCGGGAAGCTTTTTTGCAGCCTTATGGCCAATCGCCTCACTGGGTGGGCCTCCGCCAATGGACTCTTGTCAGGAGCCCAGAAAGGGTTGCCTAGAACACAATTTCCTGTTACAGGAACTCCTCGATGAGGCACGTAGGCGTGGAGGGGAGCTTTGCATTGCCTGGCTTGACCTGGCCAATTCATTCGGGAGTGTCCCCCACTCCTCTCTCTTCTCCGCCCTGCGCTCTGCCGGTCTGACCGCCGATCAACTGCGGCTCATCGAGGACCTGTACCGGGGAAGTGACACATCCATCCGGCACAATGGCGGTGTAACGGCCGAAATCCCCTTCGGTGCGGGTGTGAGGCAGGGCTGTCCATTGTCTCCCCTCCTCTTTAACTTAGTCATGGAGACTCTGATCCGACCCCTCATGTTCATGGGACCGACCTACACGGCACGCGTGTCAGTGTCCTGGCATACGCGGATGACTTGGCCCTGGTGGCCAACAGCGTTTGCCATTTACGGCTCCCCACTTAGGGTCCTGGGTGAAGGCGAGCCATACCAACATCTTGGGGTGCCCACTGGCATGAGAGTTGATCATACTCCCTGTGGACACCATTACAAGGCTCGAAGGTGAGGCTGCCGCCATCTTTGGGAGTCTGCTTGCGCCCTGGCAAAAGTTCCACGCCCTGCGCACGTTCGACCACCTCCTGGGGTTGAGGTGCGCCAAAACCAGCGAGTACCTGTCGACCAGCTGCTGCCTGAACGTGTTTTCCCAGACAACTTGGCTCGCCTCCGGCCTGACTTGGTGGTCATCGACCGTGACCGTAAGTTAATTAATAACAACAACAACTCATTGCAACATTTTTCTGCCACAAAATTTCTTGGGCTGCATTTGGACGCCCATCTCAACTGGGAATCTCATGTAGATGTCATCTGCAAAAGGCTCCGCCCAGTCTGCTATGCTCTCGGCCGCCTTGCTCAGGTATGCAGCATCCGAGTCCTTCTCGCTGTATATTTCTCCTATGTTGAATCAATTTTAAGGTATGGAATTATTTTTTGGGGTATGTCAAGTAACAAAAATTTTCAAAGAGTTTTCAAAATTCAAAAATGGTGTATAAGAGCAATGTTGAAAATGACCAGAAGGGAATCTTGTCAGTTGGTGTTTAAAGAATTAAACATAATGACGTTGGCTGGTCTGGTGGGGTATGAGTGCTGCATGTTTGTTAGAAATAATCCCACTCTGTTTACTGCTGGCGCTGCTTGCCACTCGTATTCAACGAGGGGCGCGCAGCGACTGACAGTGCGGCAACATTCGACTACATTTTTTCAAAAAGGGCCACAGTACATATGTACTGTAGTATATAACAGGCTGCCATCAAACATAAAAAAAGAAACAGGTGCTTATACTTTTAAAAGACTTTTAAGAGAGTATTTTGTAACAAAAGGCTTTTATAAGAAGGACTTTATACAAGACATGTAAACTGTATTTTCCTTGTTTTATATTTGTTCTTACTTTGATGTGTTCAATTGTATTGTAATTTGAACGAATAAAATATTATTATTATTATTATTATTATTAAATTGGTCGATGTCACCATGCCATACGAGGACGGATGGCAGTCCATTGTCGAGGCACGGGAGAGGAAATATGCCACATATGATCCCCTCGCCCAGACTCTCCGAGCCGGCGGCTTCCATGTCACCGTGGACGCCTTTGTAGTCGGCTCTCTGGGCGCGTGGGACAAAGCCAATTGGGGGACCCTGGCCCGACTAGGTGTTTCCCGGCAATATAGTGTGGCCCTCTCCCGTAAGTGTGTCTCCACTGCCATCCGCTGGAGCCGGGACATATACGTGCAGCATGTTACGGGTGTGCGACAATATAGCCCATAGAACGGGGGAGCCGTCCATGGCCCTTAGTTTTAAGTAGATTTTAAACTTTTTAACTCGCATGTACTTTTTTATCTGAACTTGCATGTGACGTAGTTTTTAGTATTTTAACTGTAGTTTTTAGTGTTGTTAACAGAGGCGTTTTAAAGTTTATATTGTTATTGTTATCGTTTAAATTATCTATTGTTATCTATTAAGTCATTATTATTGTTATTATTTATAAGTTTATATCGTTAATTAGTTTATAGCAACTTGCATGTTGCATTTGATCTGTGCTGACATTTTAAAAATTAAATGAATTGACTTAGATGATGGAAAAAAGAATAGCCGAAAACATGAAAGTCCCAAAATATCTGTTCTTATCAGCTTAACATCTGATACGTCCCTCATCGAGTAGTCATGGAGTACATAATCCGCCCAATACTCGCCTTGGAGGAGGAGCACGGTGTGTCGCTGCACTGTGAGCGGACCAGTGTTTTGGCCTATGCCGATAACCTGGCTATTGTGGCTAGGTCGGAGGCCTCGCTCCAGGCCTTGCTGGACTCCGTTCAGCGGTGACCTGGGTTGGCCTCAGGTTCAAGCCTGAGAAGTGTGCGACACTTCATGTCGCCGGCAGGACCGTGAGGCCAACCGCGTTCACCATCTACTGCTCTCCCCTCCGTGTCCTTGAGGATGGTGATACCTACGATCATCTTGGTGTGCCCACTGGGATGAGAGGTGACCAGACCCCAGTGGCCATTATTGCCAGACTGGAAGACGAGACCACAAAGATTTTCGCCAGTGAGCTCGCGCCATGGCAGAAGTTGGACGCGGTCAGGACTTTCATAGTCCTCCAGCTGGATTTCAACCTTAGGACGATGGATTTTAACCACATTTTGCTACAATTCATCCTGGGGCGGAATTATTCCTTCCTGATAGCGAGCTGGGTTTCTGCGCATCATCTTATAACACCCTCAATCAATCAACCAATCTTTTTTATTGCAATAAACATGTATAACATGTATACAAACGTCACTATAATACTAAAATTTTGTCTACTCTCACCACATCAAGATCACACTTATACATACAATTCCGCATTCACTCATCGCACATCCAAACGCCGATTTCCCCACCTCCTCATCCAAAGTCAATCTCCCTGTTGGGTGGTCTCCTAGTTAAATGCCAAAAACTCGGCCACATTTTAAAATGCTTGTTACACTAAAAAGCTTTTCAACCGAGTTTTGACCGCCTGGTGCATATTTGATCCCATTGGGCAGCTTGTTGATGAAATGCACACCTGCTTGTGGGGGCAGGTGTTCATAAACCCCCGTTTTGTGTTGTCCAGTTCCGTAGGTTTCCCTGCCTCTGGTCTCATACGAATGAATGTATCGGCCAGTTGTCAAGGCACACTTAGACATACAAAACAGCGTCGTTTCGCAAATGTAGAGACTAGGCAGAGTCAATAGCTGCAAATTTTTGAAGGTTTCTCGGCAGGAATCTCGAAAATTCAAATGAGCGATTATCCGAACCGCTTGTTTTTGCAGTTTGAACACTCTCATCAACTGGTTGTTTGCACTGGCACCCCACAATACCACTCCGTAGGTAAGGTGGTTGTAGATCAAACCATAATATGCCGTCATCAGGACCTGAGTAGGGCAATATTTGGCTAAAGACCTCAAAACATAAACGCCGGAGGACAATTTTTTGCAAACATGGTCGATATGAACATTCCATGTCAACCCCCGATCGAGGTGTATTCCCAGGAATGTGATACTGTAAACTTCTTCCAGAATGGAATCTGCCAACATGATGGCAGGGTTACATTCTGAGTCTACAGGTCGAAGAGAAAAGTTCATGGTGTTGGATTTGTGTGTGTTTGTTATGAGATTGAGGCTGTTGAAGTACTGAACACAATTGTTGATATCAACAAAAGATCGTTCTTCCAACAAAGATTTTGTCTTTTCACTGAAACAGAGAGTCGTGTCATCAGCATACTGCACAATTTTTCCATGTAGTAGTGATGACCCAATGTCATTAACATAAATGAGAAACAAGATTGGGCTGAGGATTGATCCCTGAGGGACTCCATAGTTCAGCTGACAAACTCTTAATGTTTTTGTAGGACAGCAAACATTCAGATGGAAGAGAAGGACCTCGTTAAAAATTTTAAACTGCTGTTCTACGGATTGTGTTGAATTTAGAAAATTCCACTTTTCTTTTGAGAGGGTTGCATTGAGAGGAGCCATATTTTCAGGCCGTATGTCTCTTACTGTTTTGATAATTTCGGGCTCCCTTTCGAATATCTTTCCACCAATTATAGCCTCTTGGCCGTAGTGGTCCGAGATTGCTGTGTTAACCACGGAAACTACGACGCTCGGAAGATTGGTGATGACGTTATCTATGGCTGTCTGAGTTGTTGCAGTTACTCTCGTTGGAGTCCTGATCAACAAATCTAAGCCGAAAGACCTCAACAAATTTTCAAATTTTTTTGTAGTTGGATGATTGTTGTCCATTGTGTTGATGTTGAAGTCGCCCACCAGGACGAATTCCTTGAGTTTGTGCGTCAGGTCTGTGAGCAGAGACTCTAATTTTGAAAACAAGACTTCTTCGTTTCCACTGGGAGACCTATATATTCCAATGATGAAAAAAATTTGAGTTGTGTGATTGAATTTTGACACCGACTGCTTCGAAATCTCGGTCAAACTGTTTCCTGGATTGAAAATTTGTAAAATGAAAAGTGATTCTTCAGGAAAATAGCAACGCCTCCTCCTCCTTTGGAGTGGTGTCGACAGTAAACATTTGCCAATTTGTAATTTGGAATTTTGCAGATGTGGATGTTTTATTTGTTAAAGCCGTTTTCGGATATAACCAAAACATCTGTTTTTGTGGACTTCACACATCAATTGAATTTCATCAAGTTTGTTGGTTTCTGATTGGCAATTTTGGTGAAGCAATCGTATTTTTTTGACCAACAGTCAGTTCACTCCGACTGCTGCAGGGGCCCCTAAAAAACATGTACCATCAGGCGACGCCTCTCCGCCATGGGATCCACTGACAGCCTCCGTGACACTCTGAAACCGCCGCCCGTACGTAGACTCCCTCCCGACAACCGCCGGTGCAGAGGCGCCGGCTGAACACGTGGCCATCGCAGCAGAAGTCCCAGGAGAAGCCCTCCTTGGGTCACACGGCGGCAACCCCGGCGTCCCACGACGGCTAGGGTCCGGTGCCCCTCCGGTGTTCGACGGGGCAGTGGGCCGCGGGCAGTGAGGCTTCGGAGTCATGGAGGCCAGGTGCTCCGCCATGAGGCCTGCCAGCAGTCGCTTCCCACTCGTACGAAGATGTTGGCCGTGCACGGTGAAGAACTGCCGACCGATGCGGCTGATATCGACCATTTCCACTCCCTTCCTTCCGGACACAGAGCTCGCTGATGTAGGCGTTGGCAATTTTGATGTTCTTCTGTATGGGGCTGTCAGGGGACAGGTCGTACCTTGAAAACAAGGGTGTAATTAGTACCTTGGACGTCATCCTACAGTTTTTAATCACTTCTTCAAGGTTGCCGAAGATTATATTCTGCCTCCCAGCCGCCACATCGTTATTCCCGGAGACCAAGACGAAGCAGTTTCCCGGAGGAGGGGCGGGGTCTGGGGTGGTGTTGAGGAGGCCGGCGCCGGGCTTGCAGGTGCCACTCACATCAGTGTCACCGTCCACCACCGCCCTGATCATACCGGCAAGATGTCGGGCATGACTGTCGCCCACGATGGACACCGTCCTGAAGGGGAGTTTTTTAAATTTTTTTCGCATCCATTTTCTATTTTAGTTTTATGTGTTTTAAGAAAATGGTTGATTTTTTCTTTTTGTTTGGCTTTTGCTTCTTTTTCTTTTTTGTCACTATCGTGAAGTTATCGGGTTTATCCTGAAGATGAGATAGTATTTCGTACTTCTTGTTGCTTAGTGGGATGGCATTTGTATGCTGAGTACTTGTACAATTGATTTTCTCTATAAGCGATAACTTTTCTGTTTTTAATACTTTTATTTCCTCTTCTAGGGTCTTAATAGTTGTCAGCATATTTTGCACTTCTTCTTTGAAGATTGAGCACCTCTCATAAGGATGTTGGTAATTATCTGAGGTCTGACAATACTGGTCCCTAGATTGATGTGGTGAAGAGGGGACGTTTACCCGCCGAACGCGCAACAAATACCTGATCCGTGTACTCGAGAAGCCTTTGATCCGATTCTATCGAATGATCAAGGATGACCTTCATCTGTTGTTGGATGTCATGAATCTTTTGGTTGAGGGCTTGGTTATCTGCGAGGAGCTGCGACGGATCTGGAGCTGGTAGTGCTGGCGGGTCGGGTGTTGAGTCGGTCGAAGGAACAGCAGTAGGTGTGGTAGGTGAGGATGGTGTGGAGCAGGCTGGCGTGGGTGCTGCAGGTGGCGTGCGAGGCGCGGGCGACGCGACAGCTCGCGGCAGCGGCGACAGGAGCGACCGCATAGTGACCGGGTGTTCGCCAGTGTGAGTCTGGTTACACACAGTCACCACCGTCTTAGTCACATCAGTTTTGATTGACGCACCACGGCTCCTTCCCAAACATCCCCAAGACGTCTCACCGCTTTTTAAAAACTCTATGATGCCTATATTTTTATATCGTTAAAAATAACACAGGGTTTACCAGTCCTCGTTTTCTCAATTTTAAACATTTCTGTTTTTAAAATAAGTAATGGTAAAAAAATTAAATAACACGCGATAAAATCTTGAAAATAAACAGTTACACCAACATTTTTAAAACAATTAAAACAATGTACTGAGAAGATTTAATAATTTAATTTAATTTCAACTAGTAGCAACTAACAAAAAGATGAGTCAGGTACCGGGAATCGATCCACCGAACTCTGAGTTATCAGTCCACAACGCTATCACTTCAGCCACTGAAGCTGCTGATAAGAGTAATAATGGTAACGAATGATAAAGCGCAGTGCTCTATAGTATGATAAAAACAACGTGATCGTATTGCTGTAGGCAGGTCCAACCTTGTTAGTTTAAAGGTTAGGTTTATAGCCAGCAATTACTTACTTCACTTTGATAATCAGCTATTGAGTCCAATTCACAGATAAACTGCCACTGATAAGTTCGTTTGTGTTTACTGAATTAAACCTGTCCACTATCTCTGAAACCACCTAAAACTTAACTATACTACGGAGCGTTTTTCTACTAGCGTGTTTACAGTCACGGCAGTCAGTCCGGCAGTCCTGCTACAGATCAGGAGAAGATTGTCAGGATGGTGACACCCATAAGGCCTCCTGCTCCTGATGCGCCCCCCAGCTCCGATTTCTCCCCAACTCCCTCTCCTTCTCCCCCACTTGTTCGCCATCGCTCTGCTGCGGCTATCGCGCGTAACGCGCTGCGTCGGCGTCGGCATGCTGCTGAAGAGCAAATAACGCCCCCTCGCGTGCCGCTGCACCGGCGGGCCATGGCTCCCCCCTGGATCATCTTCTTCTGGGTCTCCGGTTGGCCCGCCAATGATCTGGGCTGCGGCTGTCGCTAGAGGCGCCATGCGGCGTCGCGGCCGCATTGGCCGGTGGGTAAGTACTGTGGAGAGCATTTCACCTCCGCTCCCAGTGCGGCCTCCACCCGGCGCTTTGTTGCCGCCGGTTACTCCACCACTCTACCTATCGCCGAGAGATCGGCCCTCTGCCAGGGTCCCCCGCACCGCCGTCTCCACCTGGGGCCTCCCCCTCGCCAACGGACCCTCCCGTATCACCGAGGGAGAACTTAACACCATGGCAGAGAGAGTGGCTTGCCAGATTGCGTTTTTGGTCGCTCTGGAGGAACTGGTGACATGACTGTCTCCGGCACCGAACCACACCACCCCGCGACAGCCGCGGCCGGGGGGAATTCGTCCGTCTAGACCCCGGCGTCCCCTGATTAAAGACCTTTACGAGGGGGAATGCAACGACCATCAGGCACTCTGGTGGGGTCACACTCCAGCATTTTTCCTCCCAGGCTGGAGTCCGCCAGGTCTGTCCTCTATCCCCGGTGCTCTTCAACCTCGTCATGGAGTACCTAATCCGCCCAGTACTCGCCCTGGAGGGGGAGCACGGTGTGTCGCTGCACGGGGAGCGGATAAGTGTTTTGGCCTATGCTGATGACCTGGCCATCGTGGCTAGGTCGGAGGCCTCGCTCCAGGCCATGCTGAATTCCATTTCTTCGGCGGCGACCTGGGTCGGCCTCAGGTTTAAGCCTGAGAAGTGCGCGACACTCCATGTCGCCAGCAGAACCGTGAGGCCGACCGCGTTCACCATCTACGGCTCTCCCCTTCGTGTCCTTGAGGATGGAGACACGTATGACCATCTTGGTGTGCCCACTGGAATGAGAGTTGACCAGACACCAGTGGCCACCATTGCCAGACTGGAAGAGGAGACCGCTAAGATTTTTACCAGTGAGCTCGCGCCATGGCAGAAGTTGGACGCGGTCAGGACTTTCATAGTCCCCCAGCTGGACTTTAACCTCAGGACGGCGAGGGATCAAGAAGACCTCCCTTAAGGGGTTGGAATCTTTATGAGGGCGGAAGGCAAGAGGACCCTCTGCCTCCCCTCGCGAGCCAGCGTGGAGCTGGTCGATCTTCCACCATCGTGGGGCGGGGCGGGATTGCTCCCTATATCTGATCAGGCCGACGTAGCCGCGGTAGGGTATGCTTTCCGGCTCCTGACATCTCCTGACCCAAGAATCTCCCGTCTTGACCTGGAGGGCCTGGCCGTCACTGCTGGTCATCGCTCTGCCGCCCGGGTCAACGTGGAACGACGTGGCGGGGAATTCCAACGCCACCACCACCTTCTCTGCGGCCCGGACGGCGAGAAACTGCTTCTCCAAGCGCCTGCCTACGCTCTGGTGGGGGTGGAGTGAGGAGCGGCGGACATTCCAACTGGTGATGCCTGGTACGGGACGGCCAATCACCGTGGACGGGAGGAGCCGGAAGTCCCTGGCTTCAGCGCTGCGGCGAGCCCTGCAGCTCCACGGCCGGGCTATCCTTGCCGCGAAGCCGGACCAAGGCAGGGTGGCTCGAGTCGTGACGACTTGTCCCCCCTCCAATTACATGATGCGCGGAGGCTGACACACCCGTTTCGCCGACTGGCGGTTTATACACCGGGCCAGGCTCAACACTGCCACTGAACGGATGTAGGAGGTGGGGCAATGAAGACCGCCGCTGTAGACGGTGTGGAAGATACGATGAGACGACTGCCCACGTGCTGTGTCACTGCCTGCCAATGATGCCCGTGATTACAAGAAGACACGATGCCATCCTGGAGCTACTGTCATTGGAGATCCATGGGCACCCTCAGGAGATGGAGACTCGACTCGACAAGAGGGTGCCGTTGTGGCCAGCTGACGACCGGACATCGTGACGATCGACCGGAGGAACAAGATCATACGCATAGTCAGAACGGAGATCCGAAAGGTGACTGGTTTTATTACAGGTCATTGGATATTCCGAAGTCAGAATAGGTATTCCAGTTCAGGAAACACTGTGCAGGAAATGTGGCGAGGCTGACGAAACAGCCAAGCACGTCATATTTGAATGTTCGGCATTACAGAGCAAACGCTCAAGATCTCTAGGTGTTCTTATGCATACGGAAGAGGGGTTGGAACAGGAAAGCATTGTTCAGAAGATGTCATGGTTTTGTAAAGGCCTGGGATTTGATACAGCTTAAACCTGGGAGAGGGTGCATAATAAGCATGATGGCTGAGAGGCAACTACCAGGCCTAGGAAACCTGGCCCTCTGTTACAAAAAAAATGTCTGTCGTAGCATCAACAGGTACAGCACCTAGGCTCTTAGGGCTCAATTCAATAATCTTAATTTTTAAAAAAAGCTTTTAAAATACAAATACGAATTAAAAAATTTATACTCATGTTCAACGTTAATTTTATCTTCAATTCCATTAATATTAATACCTTTGAATTCAACACTTCATTAGGCATAAACTAAAATTTCAATTAGACATAGACTGAAATCGTGGCTAAACTCATCTGCACATTTTAAAACAAATTTCCCTAATTAAAATTGTACTCACGCAATTCTGGTCTAAATCAATTTGCACGTTACACTTCCCAAATTAAACTGAATTCACTAACTGAGCTGATAATTTTTTTTTCAGATCGGGCCCCTTCCTTTCTAATACACATCAATCTAGGAAAGCTTTAATGAACAGTTGTTTCTAATGCCTAGATATGCCTAGTACCCTATTAGTTTTGTCTGTGATTCAGCAGATTTCATTCTACTCTGATTAAATTTTACTGGTTTTAACTTAAACTTACAGAGGCATGTGTCAACAACTCTAACTATATTGATCACAGTTCCTATTGATTATAATTCTACAATAATGAAACTAATATATTTTAATTCAAAGTCTTTACCTGCAAGAACATTTTTAGTAGTACACCTTCAAGAACGGTGTTACATTGTTTGGTAATCTATAGTAATACAATTTTAATTGGTATATCTCTATCAGAATGGTGCACACTTTATGGTAATTTATCATTAATAATTTAGGAACATACTTTAATTAATAGACCTTCGTAAGAATGGTACATCATCATTTTATAGCAATTTACCGTTAATAGTTTAGCAAAAGACTAATTAATGCACCTGCATTTATGAGAATGGTATAACATCTTCTATTAATTTATCGTTAATAGTTTAACAACAAACACTTTCAGATAGATTTTCTTGAAATTACTAATTTAATATTTATTCCACATTCACATTACAGTGTTACTGATCATTTATTCGCCCTTTCTAAGTTTAACCATAAATCTACTAATAAACGGAGGTGCCAACTGCCGAACAACACATTTAACAATGACCTCTACCTATAACAATGCGGAGGCGACAGAAAATCCGTAACAGCCTTTGGGGAAACAGAACCATAGAACAAAACGTTGGTAATTAAAAGTTCAACAACAACGAGGAGAACAAAGGGAGGGAGACGACTAAACAAAGCCTCAACCACAGTACCAGAGAAGTCTCAAAGCCGCTATCAATAAACATGAGCCTAATGATGAATGGCGACAGAACTTTACTTGCAGATCAGCCCGTAAATCAGATTAGTCCGGCTTTGTCTCTGAGGTCACGAAGAGTTACTGTTCACCACTCTTTACCTTCCTCCCCCCTCTCTTTCTCAATCTCAAGGGTAATGATTGTGACACAGAATTAACTACTAACCAGCATTAATACTTTACAGATTTATAGCAATTTGAAGCATTAAAACAATTGTGCCTTAATACACAAGCATGAAGTGTCTTAATTGCTTAATTAATTTCATATGATATATACTAATACTTGCTTAAACCTTGGAATTTAAAGAAACTAGACCTTGGATCTATACGGGTATTGCGGGACAGAAATTTTGTTCGGTTAACGCGTAGGTTGCGTTACAATAACTCTACCGCGTAGATAGCGCTCTAGGTTAGAAGTGCCGATGGCCGAGTGGTCTAAATCCTGTCTGTGACCCAAGCACTTTTTATCAGTACCATCGACCTTGTACTGTATCGACTCTCCCCTTTATTCTGTTTGTTAAGATCCTCGCACAGCCCAGTTGCCCATGAGGACGGACGGAATAAGCCTTAAAAGGGGATTAGCCTCTCTTTAAAAAAGATTAATAACTTTTTTGTTTAAATTGAATTCATTTAAATCTTTGGTACTTTGCAGAGGCTACTATTTTTACTTATTTTCTTACAGGGGACCTAAAAAGATTAAGTTATTAGATATCACAGACTATTTTACTTAGAACCGATTCTTATTTTCTGTCTCTCAAAAGGAAGCGATATCGGCGAGAAGGAAGCCACTCTGTTCCTATTTACTATTTGCTATTATTTTCTCCGGAAAGAAAATTTGTTCAAAAATATTAGACTCTGGATAGTATACCAAAGTACCAAATCTTCTTGTAGAAACCTTATTTTTATTAATTACATTTTTAATGTTGGATTTTTATTGTGAAAGTTTATTCAGTATGACACCTCTGTAATATGTACACACTAAACAAAGTCAGGATAGTTACACCGTTATTAACTGAAGATTGGCTGTACCGACTGTAGTGATCCCTGACTTGTTGGATTCGACTCCGCCCTGAATAGTAGAATAACCATTAAATGTTGTAAATGTTTGTGGGAAAAATTTAGAAAAGTAAAAAAGAAAAAGGTATTTATGTAATATTATTGGTTGATAGAGGCTGTTAAATGTAATCAACTATTCCTTGTAAACATTGTTTTATGACAGCACAAGCATAAGTTTAATTTTCAATTTGCTAACATTTACAGTCTTTAAAGCATAGATAGAGTAAGCTTGATATTAACAATACTTCTTATTTCAACCTTTTCTGTAATAATTTTTGATCATATAATGTAAGAAATATCTATAAAAAAATAAAAAGTTTTAGAAAAAATATACTTTTTACTGTACATTTTGGCAAATATTAAGTGTGCAGTGGTCCTCCTCAGTAGAGTAGGTTATAGTCTCGGCTCTCTAACTGAGAGATCACGGGTTCAAATCCCGGGGAGAGACAATAATGTATAGACACGAAACAGTGTGTTTACTTTGAAAATAAATGAGTGTACATCGAAACCTGCATAGCTGAATCTGAGGCTTAAAAGAGAACAAAAAAGTATGCTGTATTAGTCAGTACTGTATTGCAGATCTCAAAGACAAAGTCATTATATAAAATTTACTATAAATTAAAGACTGTTAAAAAACCTATCTCAATTGTCCAGGCTTCTCAGGACCATAAACACATTTCTTTGATCGGGGAAGCAAGGTAAAATCTTACTGGTACAAAAAATACTAAGACCGGAATAAATTACAATGGCCATAATTATACACTTTTTTAGATATTTCCTTGATCGGGGATCAATGCAAAATAAATATGGCACAAGAAACTGAGAACTGAATAAATTACAGTGGCTGTAATTATACACTTTTTTAGATATTTCCTTGATCGGGGATCAATGAAAAATAAATATGGCACAAGAAATTGAGAACTGAATAAATTACAGTGGCTGTAATAAATATACACGTTTTAACCGTATGTTCTTGATCATGGCAACAAGGCAAACTAAATATTGGCGTCGAAAAATATAACTCAATCCAACCATAAGGGCTCATAAGCCTCCGAAATTGTGTGCGAAGCTACGAGTAACTGCTAGTATATTTGAAATCCCTGTTTCTTTCGTTTGCCGCTAGAAAGCACATAACCTCAATATTTTTAAACAGTGACAAATTCCAGTATTGGATGCATCTTCCTCGTAGTTTAATAATCAAAGCTTCTTAGTCCAAAGGCTTTTTATACCCAAGAACAGCTTTGGCCTCATCAACACATTCTATGTAATATCACTGCCTTCTATCCCTTCTAATCTTAACAATTATTTTGGCAATGCCACTGAATACTTGATCCTCTTTGGCACTTGACCTGATGGTCTGTTTCTTTGTGCTCAGGATTTTAATTTCAGACTGTAGAGTCCCTTTAGTTGTTCCCATGTTCGAAAAAGCCACGCTCAGTCCTGTCGTGGTTTGGAATGAGTGACGGTACCTGTCAGTGAATTAAAGAGCAAAAGTTGGTAATAGAGTTATTCCTATGCTACCCCTTTCTCTGATTGATTGAAAATTGTCATATTTTGATACAGAGTATACTTAACAGATCTGACAATCGTGATAGTCTCTTGACCCTGACCAAAGGTTCCTAAATTATAATTGTGTGTGTGAGTGTGTGTGTTAACCTGTATAATTTATTGCCAT
The DNA here is from genome assembly GCF_021130785.1 of Homalodisca vitripennis. NCBI lineage: Eukaryota > Metazoa > Arthropoda > Insecta > Hemiptera > Cicadellidae > Homalodisca > Homalodisca vitripennis. Next base: position 65,026 of record NW_025777891.1, read on the forward strand.
TGTTCTCTCAGCATTTTTCCTGTTTATTTATTTATTTTCAACGGCAGCAGCCAATTTACAAAGACAAGCATATATGGTAGAATACAGCGGAAAAAATTAATACAATCAGATGAAAAATCTACATAAAGTAACAAAATAGGTAAACAAGAGTACTGTATAGGTAAACATGTTGTTTCTTTCTATGTTTCTTGTTCATTTTAGCCATAAGTTGAGCAATGTTAGAACACACATTAGAACCATGTTTAAAACACACAACACCTTAGGCAAAATCCCATAAGAACAAACCCAAAAAATTGCATGCAAGATTCCAAAAAACTATGATTACGGTGTATAATATAGTTGTAAAAGAAAATATACAGATGAAATAAAAGGCCATTAAAAATAAAAAATAAAGGAATAGAAAAGCACGAGAAAGGGACTAAAAGACAAGTAAAATATTTGCTTATAATTGTTGTTCTGAGGATTGTTATGAAATGGATTGTAGTTAGCTAGCATACAACAATGGGAGTTTCTTTTCTTTAAAACGACATACATTGAATTAGGGACCAATCACAGTGTCAACCATCAGTTTGAAATTAGGCCACTTAGGTTACCAATAATGAACAACTAACTGAAAAGGAAACATAATAAATGAAACAGAGAGAGTTAAAATAAATCAATACGGAGTCACAGTATCGTTTAAAAAAATTGATTTATAATGAACCAATAAGAAAATACCCATCTCCATTGTCTGAGTTATCACAATCTTATTCTGCTGTGACAGTCTTCATTTACTAATGGCCATTTTTTCAGTGGTTGGTTATTTCAAACATACTTTGGTCTATTATTTAGTTCAGTTTATAACGATTCTGCCAAGTGGCTGGTGCGTCTGACTTCCCGCGCTAAATCTCGTGCCCAACACTGTTGCCAGTTTTACGTGTCGGAAAAAATACTGATCAGTCTCATCAATCTGTTACCCTTAACAAACATAAGTTGCCATAAACAAATGTTTTTCATACATCTGTTTTGCAAACCAAATATAAATCAAACAGACAGTAGTTTATTTGTTTATTTCCTTTCAACGGTCAAAGACCACTTTATAACCATAAACATAGTGCAAGGTAGCTAATTACCATTATAGTTGCCTAACATGACAGGGACAAGCCAAACATGCGATTGGACTCTATACTCCTAGACATGATTGACAATGTACATAATAAGTATAAATTATAATAAATATAACAGTAATGATAATAATTGTAGAACAGATAAGCAACCTAGAAATAAATAACAGTGCAAAAACAAACTATCCGTAAATAAGTAACAGTGCAGAAAACTATAAATGGATAACAAAAAAAAAAGAAATATATAAATGAACAACAACAATAATATTTTTAAATAAGTGACAATGCAAAAAAACTAAGAATGAATAACAAGTTATAAAGATCTATAAACACCAACAAAGTAAAAAAAAATAAAACATTTCACAATACAAATTACCATCCTTAACAATAACGAGTGAAAAATATATATGTATGCATATATATATATATATATATATATATATATATATGTTATATATATATATAAGGATATATATATATATATACATATATACTCATACAAATACAAAACAAATGCCAAATATTAATAAATAAATAAATAACAACTGCAAAAAGCATATAAATAAAGAAATACGAAGCGCTACAATTATGGCAAAAGTGACAACTACATAACACTATGAATAAATTAATTACTTTATACAAAGAAAGAAAAAACATATATATGCCATGCCCACATCACTCAACAAGGCCCCGATCTATTCTACAGTATACTGGGAAGCAGCTAGCACACGTCCTCTAATAATTGCTGCACTATCATTGCTGCACCTGTCGCAGAAACCATTTCCTAGCCTGACCATTCTGGCGAGTGGACCGTGAAAGACAGGAACGCTGGCAATGGCGTAGTGAATCTCAGTCCTTGATTAGGAATCCTTCAAGGACTCAGCCACCTCATACCGAGAACAGCTGGTGGTCAGCAGCGATGTGGCAACACTGCCTGGAATGTCACCAGACTATTTTGGTATGGGCTGCTCTCTAGTGTTAGTTTAGTTTACTTCAGCATGAGTTGACTTACAACATGCATGTTGTGAATCCTGTCTTATGCGTGTCACAACACAAAGTTTCGTTATGGTTGTTAAAATGTTTTCTGAAGAAGAGTCCAGATTGCAAATCTCATTCTGTGGTATTAATGAATTAGTTGTTTTACTGCACGATGGCAAATGTTTGAAACAATTATGTTTACCTTCTAAAATGATTACACTGATGACTATACCACAACCCGCCCATCAAGTATTTAGTTTTTAGGATTATGTTAGGGTTAGAATAGCAAATACATTGTTATCGCTCCTGAATCAAAATATTAAAACAATTGTTTTTTAACCTCTCTTCTCATATTAGTTCTTACAACTAAACATGCATTCAATGTAAAATTAGAGTTTATGATGAAGTAAAAAGTAGAATTATACTACTAGTGTATCGAGTAACCCAAAACTAACAGATTGTCCAATTAATTCAAAGCATAAAGGTCTTTTTATTAATTTTGCTTCTATAAATAAGTAATAACACAGTATCATAAAATGCAGTATACAATAAATCGTATGTAATAATGTGTCATTGATCTACCGGAACTGCACCTACATGGCAGTCCATGTTTTATGATAATAACTATTTTGCATAAAATAGATTTTCACTTAACTGAATTACTTTGGTCCCATCAAATTTAGATAAACAAGACTAATGTACTCTGTAATGTGCTCTTGCCAGAGGATATTATTTATTCTAGTCTGTTTTGGAAGGGAGCGACCTCCCTATATCTCTAACATTGTAGATTACCATGTCCATTTATCAAGTGTTGTGATTGAGGCGTCACCTACAACTGCCATGATGTGTGAGAACAGGTCATTTCATATGCGGTCTACAGCAGCACCAACAAACTGAAGCATCAATGAACCAACAAGGCATAAGTGACTGCTTGTGAACTCTGCACATTAATATTCTATCAACTTGCACAATCACTTGGACTTTCCTGGGTTTCTCTCCCTGATGGATCACATCCCCAGGGTCAAGCACCACGCTGAGGGTGGGCCATCTCTCTAGAGGTGGTATTTTAGGTTGAAAATCTGTGTTAGTAAAGATAATAAACAGTACGATTATTCTCAAGTTCCAAATTTTTGCTACTTTTTCTGTATTGACCAATGCATTTTCACCTTATTTATTCATAGTGTTATATAGCTATTATTTATTTTACAGTCACTATAAAGCAAGCTATGTTCTAATTATTACTTAATTTAAAACTTTTTTAAGCCATAGACATAAAAACATCAAACCAAAAGTTACTATAAAAGGATTACACATCAAAACACATACCTGCGACTCAAACCTAAAGTCAGAAGAATCCTGGAACGACTAAGAAACCTAATAAATTATAAAATCAAAGAAACAACAAATCCAATCCAACCAAATTATGCAATAAAGGGTCTGTTCATCGCACCCTTTCCCATGTGGGACATGTCATTAGGAATTTTCATGTTCAATCTCAACTTTCACATAGAAATTGTGTATCAAGTCCTTATATACATCAAAGGTGTGCCTTAGTATAATTTTGGTGCTTGATTACAAGTATATACTCGAAATTGTGATGTTGTATTTTTGTCAAGTTTGACTTTGATATGTTTGTAGCCATAATGTTTTACTGCCTACATTTGTGCATACTAAACCATTAAAAGTGACACGAAGCAGAGTACTATACATGCAGACACATTTATGACAATTTCAAATGTCCACAGTCATGTTACCATGCAGATCATCCATCATAAAACTTTACTTTAAACAAAGAAGAAAATACCCTCAAGTTACTTATATTTGACATTTTTATTGACAATTTCATATTTTCCAATATCCTTAAACTTTCTCAGGAAGAAACTTGAGCTCATTTTCAATGTTCCGGTAAGCAGAGGTATTTTGGATGATACCAATGTAGGGTGTAGAGGTCTGAGTCTTCACTTGTCTCTTCCTCCAATCTCTTGGGACTCTGATAAAGTTATCTGCAGTCCTAACTTCAACCATTGGTGGCCCATCTGATGAGCCATAACCATCTTCTGACTCTTGCAACTCCTCTAGAAATATTGTTTGATTGTCAAGCAACCTCCCTTTCCGCACATCCTTCTCTTTCGTCTTACCTCGTCTAGGATACTTACTGCGTTCTGTGAAGGGAGATAACTGATCATCATCTGTCATGACATTTACAACAGTTTCCTCCACAGGTGCACTTACAATCCTATTTCTTTTTTTCTGAGGAGAGCCAGGGGATTTTTTAATAGGATCACTGTGCCTACGAAGTTTATCCTCTCTTTTTATTTTATCTCTTGTGATACTGCTTTTAACATCATTAGGATGGTCAGATGCATCCTCAAACACATCAATAGACGACTCCTCACTAGTTTTCTCATCTGTGGTTTCTGTTTCACCAGTCTTTGTCTCTTCAGTCTTTGTTTCTTCAGTTGTTGCATCAGATGTTGCTTCTGCATCTGTGAATAAATAGTATAGTTTTTTAAATATGCACTTTACATAATGAAACACTTAAAATATTTGTCTCAATATTTTACCACATTTGGACACCTCTGAAATTATACTATATGTTATGAGAGTTCTAAAGAATCTAATCTTATACTTGTTTATTCTAAAGCCAAAATGTAAATATAGTAATATTTTTATGATATTTTGACTAACATCTGTGAAAATTTTCTACAGCAAAACTGTATTTGTTATTAATTGGATTGGGGTTAAGAGATATAACTTCCATGCAATGATGATGTGAATATGGAAGGACTTGATTTAACTAAGCCCAAACCTCTTTTGTTGCAAGACCCCAATACATGATGAAGAACTATACCCGACAAGAGGTTACTATGTTTTTTGCAGAACATTGTGGATCTAGTATGATGTGGTGTATGGATCTAGTATGGATCTCTAATATAGTGTATGACTATCATCTTCAACTCTAAGGCTGTTATGTGTGAAATCAGTGCAATTGTACAAGTATTCAAAGGACTCATTAGCACAGGGTCTTTTTGGATCTCGAACAAAGTTTTGAAGATTAAACCCTCAAGTACCATAGCCTTACAGCATCATGTGGAGAGAGAACAACTAAATGATAAAATCACCAGCAGATCATTCTGACATACATATCATCACATCTTAAGGGCATAGCAGATACTTGCTCTGTGATGATGATCACCATGCTGACCCAATCCACTGGTGTAGAATAGCAATAAGTTTCCAACTCCGGAGCAACTTTTAGGTGAATTTGGAGATTCTTTGGTTGTTCATGTAAAGCGAGATTTGAGGCAGAATCCTTCACGTCTACTACAAGTGGAGTTTAAGAACTTGATGTTCAATGATGAGTCTTTGAAATCTTGCATCGAATATGACATGTAGTTTTTGTTTTACAACTTTAATTACTGCATGTTATTTTTCATTGGATACCCTCATGCTCTACAGAAGGGAAGATTAACTTAGCAGAATGACAAGTCTTTTAGTTTTAAGGCAGATCATGAGTTATCCTACTTCTCTGGGCAGGAAAGATAGTTTTGAAGGTCTGGACTGTACTTGGTTATGATAACGTTGGAATTAACGTTACCATGGGAGACTAATAATCCAAGACAATATTTTTATGAAACTAACAAGTTAGAACCTCTGCACCACTCTATTTGTCAGAGGAATTTCTCCTGCTGTTTACTACGCTGTTGAAGTAGGAGTCAGAGGTATGCGGTCTGAGAGATGTGGATAAGTACAAAACAAGTAATGAGCATAGCAGGCAAAGCAGTAATGATGAATTTTGCAATTGCTTGAAGGAAGCTATTTCATCCCCTAAAATTATTAGTCCCTGAAAGCAAACACCAGCAATATAATATGTAGCTTAGCTCAGTGAGGTAGAATTAGATTTTAAAAAGGCACTGATAGGGATACTAGGGAAGACGTGTATGTTCCAGGTAATCTGATAATAGCATACCAAGGGTTAAAAAATGCTTTTTAAACATTTTCCAGTATTTCCAAACATTTAAATTTGTTAGAAGATCGATAGCTGACATTTTTAATGGAGAAATGTTAGATGTAAATTAATTTATTTACAGTAATGTTTAACTTTTAAAACAATATGCCAAAATAATGTAATTTCAAAAATGTTGGTGATATTGGCAATGAGTGATATTAAAGCTAGCTCAAAGTGATTACTTATATAACTTTATGTATTTTTATCTTGAACCTGTCTTATCTCGAATCAGCCACAATCAAAAGTTTGATATACAAGATGTACTCTATATTTTTACTTTAACCTGGTTACTGAAAAGAATATTGTGAAGTACATTCCTTGCTCCGACACCTTTTAGCTTTCGACATCGGTAAAACCCAGACCTGAAATTTAAAATACAATTTAGTTATCATACTGTGAGCTTGTGTATGATAGCTTTTTTTGGAAACAATATATAGGCTGCGTCATTTGTTAAGTATCCAAAAGTGTTACGAATTAAGCTAACAAGCAATTGAGAATTTTTATACACATTCGATATTTAAGCGGCAGCTTAGTTCTTCTTATAAATGGCAGCCTACCATTCACTTAAACCTCAAGGGCCTTTTGCACATTCCAGAGGTAAACTATGAGGCTAACCAGTTTAGAGTTTCAACAGTTCTACAAACCGCCAAAACAACTAATCAGGTCCTCCTTGGGAAATTCACCACTTTTTTCCAGACTATCAAAGATGGTGTAACGCCCCCTTGCTATTGCAGGACAGTCAAAGAGCAGGTGATCAGCAGCTTCCTCCTGCTCATCACACATTCTGCAGAGCGGATCCTCCTGGAGAATGCTGACTCTGTGAAGATGCTTTCTTAGTTGACCATGTCCCGCAATTAGACCTACATCCCGAGAAGACTCTGATCTACTTAAGAAGAGAAGATCAGACTCTATCCTAGGGGAAGGTAACTATAGGACCATTCTGCTTATTTTCAGACCCAGATGCAACCTCCACCTTCTCTCATGTTCAGCGCAAACCCATTTCGAGACAGCCTCAAAGGATTCACACCTAGCAATACCACAGAACGGTAGAGGCCACATCATGTTGGACACTGAGCTCAAGTTGGTCAGAGCATCAGCTCATTTATTCCCAGAGTTTATTATCCCCTCGTGACCAGGAACCAAAAAACAGTCACATTTTTTATTCTGCCTGGGGAAAACCGACGATACCAATCCCAGAAAAGTTTACAGTTGAACACAACGCCTGTAATGCTGCCTGGCTATCTATGAAAATGCTAATTTTCTTACTGCTAGACCGAAGACAAACATTTTCACTAGCAACAACCTAGTTTACAATGGTTGAGTTATTATAAATATGAAGTTTGTTTATTTATATATTTCAGTAATACAATTCCATTAATCCATTTCCAATGGATTACTGCATTTTTCCTTAACCTCTGATTTCCAAAAAAGGGTGCAATTTAAAAACTTGAACTTGTTATATTATCATTATCAAAAAATAACTTTGCTATACTCAAAATAAATTCAAAATCTCTAACTAAAATGTTAAATGTTTTACTAATTGTTGTAGAAGAATACAGAATAAATCTTGCCAAAGGCTTTGTTTGAACAATTCAAGCTTATTCCCTTTGCTAATTTACAATTTTGCTATTGAATTTTTCAGTCCATGTAATAAAAATAATTAACACAGTTCTAATAACTATATTATGTAGATCTCTTGTACGTTTCCTGCCCAATGAATTTTCTTTTCATTCACATTATTTTAAACTTCCTTATCAAAGCACTTGATATTAGTCATTCTCTTATCTAAAGTTTATCTAATAGATTATGAACTCAGGAAATCAAACTTATAACTGAGAAACCTGAACCTACTCTACTAGATTCAGAGTAGGTAGTCTGGGTAGGTACCTGACTGTACCTACTCAGGTAGATGAGTCACGTCTCTACTGAGTAGCTTGGTTGGGTATTCAGGTAGGATTAGGAGATAAATTCAGGCCCGTAGCTAGGCCCTTGGAGGCCCCGGGGCAGAAAGTCCATTCGGGGCCCCCCTTTGTTATATATTTTCGCACTTTTTTTAATTAATAGATATAAGCATACAGTAATTGGACCTTTAGGCTTAGAATTTATGTGCATTTTTTTTATTATTATCCTATTATTATTATTATTAACCTTTTTTTCTTATTAAATCTATAATACTTAATTGTTTGCTTAAACTATGTTTACAAATTTCTACGGTAAGTCATAAACTGGTAATGATTTTATATGCAAATTTGTATGACTCCTGGCCCTGGTGCCATTAGTTTGGTTTTTAGAGCCATTATTTTTTCAGCTTACCATTGTGATTGGTATTCTATTTATAGTGCTGAAAGGAAAATGAAAAACATAATTATTTTTTCAAATTTTATTCACAATAGATAATAAATAAATAAAGACATAAGTGCTGATGTCTTATAAACTTTTTAGTCTCTTCTTAGGCCTACATCCAAGCAATGTAGTTTTAGTAGATAAACATACAAGTAATATCATTAATTATGTAATACCTTTGAATACACAATAAATTGTATATTTATTTATGGTGTTTATGGTAATACTGGTAATACCATTAATTAATATATGATCAATGGTGGTAATACCCACTCATTCTCAAGTTTAAAATTGCCCAACTAGTTTGATAGTGAGAATGCAACTGAACTTACTAAAAAGACTTTCTTCTTGACTTGACACTAGCAAAAACATCAATAATTCGGTCAAAATCTATTTTTCGGGCTCTGTCATTTTCAATAGACAAAAGAGCCAAATCAGTGAGACGTTGTTGGGACATGGAGCTTCGCAGGTAGTTTTTGATGAGTTTTAATTTTGAGAATGATCTCTCTGCTTTGGCTACTGTCACAGGGACTGTGAGGTACATAAAGCATGCTGTTAGTACATCCGGGTAGGTTGATGCTAGGGAACTGTTTTCAATGAGTAGGAGATTTGCAACTTCTTTTACTTCTTTGAAATCCTTTAATTTGGATTGAAAAGCATTCCTTACTGATAAAATCTGAGCTTTGAACAATGGCGTTACATCATCTGAAAATCTGCTTACAAAATTATCAGCTTCACAACGCAGTTCTTCATCTGAACATGAGGCCAGGAAAGAAGGGTGAACAATTTTATAGGCATCAATCACTTGCTTCATGCCTTTAAAACGGTTGTCAATTTGTGACACTATAATAATAGTATCAACCATTGGGAAGAATATTGTCACTCTGAAAATTGCTTTTAGGATCTGTCAGTCTTTGGTCTTCACAAAGTTCATCAAAGTGCTTTTTTTACCTTTCTTGCACGTTGGCCAATAAATTCATGGGTAATCGTAATCCCCCATTTTGAACATACTTCTTCTGCTTCCACTACAGACTTCTTCAAAGGACCAACGAAGTTCGGTTTACTTTCAATAAAGCATTGCCTAGGAGATCGTACGCTGTCATTAAATCAATAGATTCCGTTTGCAAGGATTTTGAGGCAATGTTTATTTCCCCTAATATTTTTGCACTGGACAGTCAAGAGCAAAACAAAACTAAAAGATTCTAACCTTTTTTTGAGCCCCTCAGCTTCATTCCTTTCCTTTGGCTTTTTGCTTGTCAAAATTATTTTATTTAAGGCTTTCATTACATCACCGAACCTTTCCTTTAAAGCGTACACAGCTTCATATCTCCCTGCCCAACGTGTAGGGTTTAAAGTCTTTAATGTTACCTTGTCTTTAGGAACAGGAGCCTTCGGATTCTCTGTACAACCAGAAACGACTTTTAGTTCTTGCCACCGAACAATGCTGTGGCCAAAAAAACTGTAAATATTTTGCACCGTCTCAAAAAATTGTGCTATTTCTCGATTGCATTCAACGGCATCTTTAAGAACCAGATTCAAATTAATGGCTGGCACAGTGAATGAAATAGGCATGGGGTGCAAGTTCTTGGATTCTCTTTTGTACTCCATTATACACACCACTCATGACCGATGCACCATCGTATCCTTGTCCTCTGCATTTTGTTATGTCAAGGCCTTTTTCTGAAATTGATTTTATGATGACGTCTTCTAGCCCCGAAGCGGTTTGGTCAGTAACTGCTGTGAAAGATGTAAACGTTTCACAAATTCTCAACTCACAAGGTTTTCCGAGTTGGTCATGGTCAATCTTTACATAGCGAAAAACTTCGCTTAGCTGATCTACTTTACTTACATCTTGTGTTGTGTCGTAAATTATGGAGAAAAAAGGCGCACTCAAAAGCTCTTCTTTAATTCCACTAAGCACTTCACTAGCCATCAGAGAAATAATATCATTCTGAATTGTTGGACTGAGATAATTAACAGTACCACTTGGCCTTGTAATTAGATCTTCTAGGATAGTGTCATATTTTGACAGCAATTCAATCAATGATAGAAAATTACCTTTATTTCTATCAGTGATATGCCAACTGTCTCCACGAAAAGGAAGGTTGCATGTTGCCAACATAAGGGAGACATCTAAGACCCTCTTCAAAACTTTCCTCCAAAAATTCCGCTCCTCCTTCAAACCTTTTTCTAGTGCATCGTCTATTGAGCCATGACGTCGCCATTGCTCATAAACCAAGCAGGAATCAGCATGGTGCTGTGAATTCTCATGTGTCTTTATGCGATCAGACAAATGTTTCCAGTCCCTTAATCCTGAATCCCATCCTCCTACAGGTCCTTTCTGGGGAAACAACCAGCAAGGTTGGCAATAAACACAATCCAATTTGGACGAATAGCACAACCAAGTTCTTTTCAGTTTTGAGCCCAGACTTTGACTTCAGGGTAAAATAATTGTCTGAAAAGGACCTACCTTGTTTTCCATCATATGGAAATGGGCCAACTGGTTGATAGGGTCCTAGTCCTAATTCAATAATTCGTTTTTTTCACCTCTGGATCGATGATCTGGTCTGGAAAATGGGGTTCTCCGGTGTTTAAACAAGTTTCATTAATTTTATTCGTCTTGCTACATTCCACCTGTAAGTAGATTGCAATGCATTAGTATTTTTTTCTTACAAACATGATCATAACAATAGGGACTTACTGTAATTCCATGTTTACATGGAAGTAATACTGTTTACTTCCATGTAACCATGGAATATTTTATCGTAGGGATTCCATGTTTAGGGCGATAAAACAGCATATGTTGTTATGTTGAAAAATATAATATAAAGTATTCTGTACTTGGCATGTCTACTTACTTGATCATTTACGCCGATCAGTTCACTGCTTGACGTAGGACTTGTTGGAGGTTTGGCACAATTTTCTTGTTGATGCCCTAGCCCTAGGCATGTTACTTCTTCATCAATACTTTCTTCAGTGTTATCTTGAGCTGTAACTTCCTCTTCAATCTCATTTCCTGGGACTGAGGCTGCAATAAAAAATAGCAAGTCAAAATAACATTAAGTTACATATAACATATAATTTAAAGCCAGTTTTAATAACATATTTTAAAGATATAATAAAATATATAAAAATATATAAAAAAAATATAAAAAGAGTAGATACATGGCCTCATAAATAATGAATGTGCAAGCGAGTGTGGTGCATTTTTTACATCATATTATCACAAAAAGATATAAAATTACTATGATAGATATTCATGCTGTGCTGCTGTGCAATGTATAAACAAATAAAATACCTACATAGAAAGAAGTAGAAACCAAAGGAATCATAAAAAATCACATAAAAAATTAAATGACCACTACACAATAGTAGGTAATATGTAGCCTATATATGACTAGTGATAAATTCACAAACAAACATTGCTTATTAGATTAGAATAGATTTGCAGTCTGAGTCAGACACAGTGGTCTAAACTCAATCAAACATCCAAACTCTAGTTACATTTTAACACAGTTAATTTTAACATAGTTAAATTTTAAGATATTAATTATATAGTTATTGGCCAAGCTAAATTAATTAGGCCTAAATACCGTATCTAAATTCAAACCACTCACCAATTATTGGTCTAGTTTCAGTACTAGATGTAGATGTGACATTAGTACTTTTAGTTTGTAGTAGTACTAGTAGTAGGACATAACCAAGCAGATAGGGGTGGAAGAACACTTTGAAGCATCCTCTTCTCTTTTCTTCTTGTCCTTGCCTTTTCTTTGCCCCACTTTGATAGCTTCTTTTCATTTGAACAAATACAAGAATAAGAATACAAATTGTATAACACTTTAACACCGTAACAAACGAGTAACGGACGAACGCCAAAAACGTCAGTTTTTGGTGTTAGTTTACCATCAACATAACATAACCTTATCCGGGCTGGTCTGTCACTAGCTCACTAGTCGTAGTCACTCTCACTGTCGTCTGTCAGCTGTGGCAGAGGCAGTCGGCAGACGGAGCCGTCTACGTCACGTCGACGTCAGGACGAGTTTATTACTGTTGGGGATGGGGGAGTAAGGTGAACTAAAAGTGCAAACTGCATTTCTTTAATTGCGTAACAACTGACAGGCTGATTGATAGTCTGTCTATTTTTGTTACGAAATCTCTGTGAGAACAATATCTGTCCATTATTTTATATTGAAAAGCTATTTAAATATTTTTTTTATAAAGACATTTTGATGATTCGATGAAATATCCCTTCGACCCTACAGTAATCAATAAATTTCACATAAAACTTTAATTTCATTTTCAATTTTTTCCACCTTCATTTGGGGGCTCCCCCTGGCCGGGGGCCCCGGGACAATGCCCCGGTTGCCCCAGCCTAGCTACGGGCCTGGATAAATTAGTACTTTTGCAGATTGTTGCACCTACAAAAATTAGTTTAGCAGGAGCACCAAAACTCCATTGAAAGACCGTTAAATTTTGCAACCAGACTAAAGATTGACTTTGTGTCATAATCTGGAGTCTATTCCCTTCATCTGTAAATTTAGGATGCTCAAATAAACAGCAATTTACAATGTATACAGTAATATACCCCACCTAGGCCCGTACTCAGACAAGTTTTTTTTCTGAAAATTTTACCGGGGTTCCCGGACGGGGCCTTGCCACACGTCTATTTGAAGGGACCATTGCCGATGGACGGTGGCAGAACATGACAGGGGCCTGGCCACATATTTTTATAAGGGCCTGCCAAAAACGGAGTTTAGGTGCCCTGACGTCACCAATGTTTCATCACTAGTTTTAAACTTTTCGGTCCTCTGTGGTGACATTTAAAATACACACAACCGTCACAAAACCACAAAAAGGATCATTTTTTAACTACTAGTTTTTCTAACTAGTGAAGATAACAACTGAAAATCTGCTGAGTCAACAATGGTAATTATATAAGACGAATTTCATCATATCAGAAAGTAAAATTAAATTACAGGAATTCTCCTCTGAATAGAGGAAAGAAATCAGTGTTACTTTTTGACCTTGTATGTGTAATGTTTTGATTTAATTACACTGACAACATTATTGCCCCATTTTAAATATGAAGAGCATCAGTTTTTCAGCCGTACGTACAAAAAGTCAAAAGAACTCAGTAGTCAAAACTCACTGATCTTGAGCTAGAAGAAACATTTGTTTTGTTTTGTATGTAACTTTCTGAATTCCATTGCCTGTTAACATTTTAATTCTATCACTTTTCAATTAATTTAGACAGGCTCTCACCAATCTCAATGATTGAGCAGGCATTGTTTTTATTGTCCGGTTCACTGTTATGCCTTGTAAGCGTATTCTTTGGTAATGAAACCTTATCTGGCTTATTGGAAATACTAATCGAACATAAATCACATTCTACATACGTTTTTTTTTATCTATA